>NC_140169.1:115553295-115563295 GCF_963971535.1 Notolepis coatsorum | reverse complement strand
TGGTAGATAAGCCGTGTGACAATCAGTTCAAACAAACCAGGATCTCCCCTTTTTACAGTACGGTGGATATTGCTTCTTTTTTTTTGCACACAACAAAAGGCTCAGAAAGCACCTGTGAGGCTGTTGAAGTTGAGTAAAGCGGAAGTGGTTTGCTGTGATGTGAGAATCCAGGCCGTATGAAGGGAGCAGGAATCAGACGGAATCATCCCTTTCACTGCCACACGACAGAAGGTTAGCCCTTTACATAGCATTTGCGGAGCTAATGATGCTAATGATGGAGCATCGCCGTCGGTTGTGTGATAGTAAAGGGCTAACCTTCTGTATTGTCACAGTGAAAGGGTTAACAGTGTGACGACGGTCTAAATGTGTGGCGATGGTCACAAAGAGGATATCTGCAGTAGCGGCGTTGATGCTTGTTTTTTTTTATCTAGGCTTTTATCTGTTGTAGCCTACTGTATACCAGTATTTGTTCTGTGATTATTGCATCGCTCACGTGGAAAAAGGTCATGTTAATTTATGTTCAAAGGGCACTTCGCCAAAAAATAAAGAAAATAAGGTCATTTATTTTGCACATAATCTCACACAAATGTCAAAACTCTTAAACAGTTTTGCACACATTAATTTAGTGTTGTATTAATTACAGCTCAATCACATGATATGGTATAGAAGTCCCTATATCACAAGGTATTATAAATCCTGGCTCACGCTGTGGTGCTACATCTCTCTCTCTCTCTCTCTCACCACTATCCTCTCTCTATTGAGACTGTGTACATTTATTTAGTTTGACAGTTATTGAGAGTATGAGTTTGATGTTTGAATATGGCCACCGGTGTCATTGAATCCTTGTATTGTGTTTAATTGCAGCTCAATTAAATGATAAGGTATAGCAGTCCCTATAAATCTTATTTTCGCCATCTACAACAGTACATCATTTCATGGAGCTGTAACTAACACAACACAAGGATTCAGTGTCCACGATGACATCACTGGTGGCCGTAATTCAATCTCATTTACTCTCAATGACTGTTCATATGTTTTGGATGTGTGTGACATTATGTGCAAAATAAATCAGCATTGATCTTTGGAGAAGTTTCTTTTTTTCTTGTGGAACACTTCACATGTGATTTGGATAATTCCACAAGTGCTTTCACATGATATTATCAATGCAGACACATGTAGCTCAGAAGGTGTATAACATGACAATATGTCAAAAACAGTTTCACTGATGCGATGCAAGTGAAATCACACAAGCACATCATGGAATGATATAAATCACATGCGAGGTGTTAAAAAATATTTATAAAAAGTATCATAAACTCATGATAACATTCATGTGTTTTTTTCCCATTGATTATTAGCTTTGGCTATAATATCAACCTTTTGCGAAAGGCTCGCAGGGACTGCTCTGGGCAAAATGGCCTCAAGTCTAACAGAGAGAGACGGGAAAGGACGGAGGGAAGGAAGGAAGGAGAGAGGGGGAGGAAGGAGAGAGGGGGAGGAGTACGAGTCTAGTGATTAGGGGCACCACTCTGCCTGTAAGCAGCATTAGCATTGACAGTAATGATCTGTTTCTACTATATCGGGCTAACAAAAGCTGGCAATTCAAACAAAACATGCCTGTGGCATTTTATGCTGGCCATGGGTCGAAGCATTTAGCATAACATTACAGCTCAAATGACTACTGTACAGCCAATATTTGTGGATTACATTACAGAGGTATGTTGGTGTGTCTACAGTATGACCCCCCCCCCCTTTCTTTTGGAAGACAATGGCTTAACACTGGAATGGATATGGAGATGTTGTGGCTATGGGGCAGATGCGTCTGCCATAGCCTGTGTTAAGAACCACATTACAGTTTGTGTGTGTGTGTGTGTGGCGGGGGCGGGTTCAACTTCTGTGAGAGCGTGCAGTGCATTGTGGGTTACACGTGCCAACAAACCGTTTTTTCTAACGGCACTACGTCTCCTTCGGACCAGGGATCACCGTGAGTCGTGACCGGAACTTGCCCCATGTGCCTCCCAGATACCGCCTCTTAACTGATTCCAGCTCAGTCAATGTCTCTGCCCTGAGGAAGAGCCAGACCAGACGGCATGGGTAGATGGCGCGTAAGGAGACGGAGACACTCCCCATGATCCCAGCTCTTGTAGATACTGCTCTGTATAGAGAGTAGCACACGCCTCCTATCGTTAACCTCTGCGAGCGGAGCAGAGACGAGGAGATATGAGGAGATATGAGGAGAGATGAGGAGAGATGAGGAGAGATGAGGAGGCTGAGAAAGACTCGGCCGATCGTTTCTCAGTGCAGCAGCACCTTAGCCTCTTTCTGCTGACATCAATAACACGGCCCCGAGGAGGGTCAGCGCCCCGGAGCTGCTGTCATCATCAAATGCTGACCTCACAGGTGTGTGTGTGTGTGTGTGTGTGTGTGTGTGTACTATGTGTGTGTATGTGTGTTTATGTGTGTGTGTGTGTGAGAGTGAGTATAGCTACATGAGAGAGAGAGAGGGAAGAGTTATAGCTCTGTCAGCTGGCGCTCCCTCTTGCCCTCCTATCTTAGCGCAGTTTCCTAAGGTCATGACGCAGTCGTCCCCTGGGAGACAAACGACGTCATCAGAGCATTCCGTGTAACAATAAATACAGCTGTCATCAAACGATACGAGGTGAGAGTGTTTACGGCAGGGTGGACACACAGACCGTTCCCACTTCCATCTCCATCCATGTTTCATTTTCTCTGCAGGTCCAATTCCAGAACACATACACACACACACACACACGCACACACACACACACACACACACACACGCATACACACACACACACACACACACACACACACACACACACACACACACACACACACACACGCACACACGCACACACACACGCACACACACACACGCACACACGCACACACACATGCATACACACATACTGTACTTATAGAATACAAAGACGCAAGGACAAACATACACTTTCACACACACACACACACACACACACACACACACACACACACACACACACACACACACACACACACACACACACACACACACACACACACACACACACACACACACACACACACACACACACATACAGAGGGGGGGGGCAGGCTTTGGGTGCCCAAGCACTTGCCCATGTGCCCCTTGATGACCAAAGTGCCCTTTAGATATTTAAAAATAATATATATATTTTTTATTATTATTATAATTGTCTTTTGTAAAGGGCAATGCCCATGGTCCTCATCAAGAATAATTTTTATAATTAATAATGTTATAAATAAAAATAAATATTTGAATGCCTGTCTGTCTGAGGTGCATGGTTATGTTGCGCGACACATTGCTCTCCCTCTTATAATAGAAATCTAGCGCAAACCGAGCATCTCGCCTCACGTTTGCCCGTCTGTCAGCTGATTTTAAGCAGCAACTGAAGTCAGCACCAGCAGCTAATGGTAAGAAAGTTATTGTTTTCCATAACTAATATTTTAGCAACCAAGATTAAGAATGTTAACTATCATATTTTGCAACAAAGAACTTTGTTCGCTAGCTGTCCACAACTACATGAAAATTAGACCATGAGGAGAGATGAGTAGATATGAGGAGATATGACCCAATGCATGTGTGTGTGTTCCTGTGTCTCTCCCATCTCGCATGTGTGTTTTAAACTGCATGACAAATAAAGACTTCTTCTTAAAGACTATGCTTGTATTCTTCTGACTAACGTTAATCTCAACAATGCGATGTGCTTAGGTTAGCTAATTAGCATCCATCCAAATGTTACCTAACGTTAGTTCACATGTTAGCTATCACCCTTTGTAGCAAGTTGTACCATATCAGCTATAATAACGTTATATACCTCTGTTAGTTAGACGTGCCATAAGCAATTATTGTTAATTAGCCATGCATGCAAGTCGCTTTTAGAGTGAAATGTAATGTGTGGTGGTGAGTATAATTTTGTTTCAAAGCATTCGGATTATCATCTGTTTGCTTGTTGCCACATGCAGCCAGCTATATAGTGGGTCTGATTGTGAAGATTAAAGCAATACTAACACCACTAGAAGGTCCAGGATTCGATTCCCGCTTGGGGACCAGGTTGCCGCGCTGCCATTTACCCAGGTGGGGTATCTCCCAGGCCTTTCTCTGTGGAGTTAGCATGTTCTCCCCGTGCTCGAAAGGGTTTCCCCTCCCGATAAGATAAACCGAATGGAAAAACATGCAGAACAGATCGCTAACACTGTCGCGTCCCTGACGAAGACGGACAGGAGCACTTGGATTGGTCCCCGGGCGCGGCCCCACGCCGCAGCCCATGTCTGCTCCCGGCTGCCCTTGGGGGGAAGGACGACGGGATGGGTCAAACGCAGAGAGGAACATTTCATCTGCGACCCAAAAAAAGAAAGAATTGCATGTGTGTGTATCTTTTTTCCCCCCCCCATCGCATGTGTGTGTCACTGCATGACGACATTGTCAATGTGTGCAATGAATAAAGACTTCTTCAAAGTCCAGTTTAATTTAATCTAACCTACTTGAGAAGTCACTCACCAAGTTTCTGTGTCCCTGTGACAACTTTGAAATGGTCGCATTTTGCTCCCCATTGACTTTGATGAGTTCGCAAAAAAAAATACAAAAAAATCCTAATAACATGTTTGCGGACACATTTCCAGGCTCTGCAAAGAGGAGAGGTTGTCAGACCTGTGTGTCTGTGTGTGTACCACTACTCATTCTCTCTCTCTCGTTCTGAATAACCATTTAAGTGACCAAAGAAATGACTAATTACTGTTAATAATATACTTCAGCTAAAATATATGATTGTGTTGTATTTGCTTCATTATATATTACATTACAGCATAGATACATACAGTACAGGCATAGATATGTATAACTGTACAGCCTGGGACTGCTCTGTGCACAGCAACAGTGCTTTCTTGTCTGCATTCTTGTCTGCTATTTCTTGTCAGTTTCTGCTGGGGCTGTAAGCAATGTCCAGGTCCACCAACTACCTCATGTCCTCTAGCAGCCTGAGAGTGGTCTGCAATTGAGGAATCAATAATTCAAATAATAATTATTATAATTAGGGATGCTCGATATTGGCTTTTTTACCGATGCCGATATACCGATATTGTCCAACTCTTAATTTCCGATACCGATATCAACCGATATACCGATATATGCAGGGTCCTTTTTTAAATTTTAGCACCTGCCCCTCTAAAGGTCTCTGCACGGCCCTACACACACACACACACACACACACACACACACACACACACACACACACACACACACACACACACACACACACACACACACACACACACACACACACACACACACACACACACACACACAGACACACACGCACACACACACACACACACACACACACACACACACACACACACACGCTCACACACATATACACACACCACCTCCCGCACACATTCACATTAAGAACAAAAATAACGCAAATATGATGTAATTATTGCTGCCTTGAAAAATATAACCATTTCCTGCTGAGAAATGGCCTGCTAATGGTGTACTGTTGTGGTGCAATTAACAGTAGTGAAGAATAAAAGACAAAAATAAATATGTATAAGATACAAAAATTCTTCTTGAAATTCATCTTCTGCTCTCTGTTGCCAGTTTAATGTTGATGTTCTTGTTTGTTTGTTTGATTGTGTGTGCGTGCGTGCGTGCGTGCGTGTGTGTGTGTGTGTGCGCGCGCACGTACATTTGTGCATGTTCATGTGGTTTGTGTGTGTATGTGTGTGTGTGCATGTACATTGTGCACGTTCATGTGCTTCTCTGCGCGTGTGTGTGTGTCCGGAAAGAGGAGCGAGACATCCCCCTTCACAGTGCTCACCGGCAGACTAAACAACAGACATGCTGACATTCCAGGCTCCCCCCTCACCTTACATGGCAACCCTGCTGAGGAGATGGGCCCTAAACTGGCAACCACTTGATGGTCCTCCTCACACTGCGGTACTACAGGCTACATGGATTCACACAGACACAAAAGATCCCATCTCTTAAACTGTCAGAGGCCCGTATCAGCCATTTCAATCTGGTGAAACCAGACAATAATGGAGTGTGTTAATAACATCCACATTCTGGATACGAGCTAATATCCCAGATAAGACCATAGCAGATATTATTAGGTGTTATGTGCCGGCATATGCATTATTGTTTATATAATGCATTTTCATGTCTTGATTACCAAGATGCCTGTATACACCATGGAGATAGAACTCACAGACCACAGAACCCAACAATATGATCAGGACGGAAATCTCATTTCACTGTTGTGGGGACAATCAACAGAAACAATTCCTGAAGGGGACACCAAAGCAGTCCCCGTTAGCCATTTATTAAGTATTTTGAAGGAGTATAATCCACGTTAGCAGACTCGGCATGCTCATCAGAAACAGTGACATCCATCAAAAAAACACGTTTCTCTCTTCCTAGCATACTTGTCAAAAAGAGACAAACTCCAGCGAGACTTAAAAACTCAACAAGAAATATGATAGCTACTTTGCTCCAGCCTTGTACCGAGGGCTAATCAGCCCCCATGCAGTGGTTTCAGCCAGTGTAGGTACAGGATATAGTCGGCTGGCAGATCAGGTTCGGGGTCCTAGAGGAATAATAATGACTTCCTTATATATAAATTATTTGAATGTGCATGCGTGCCTAACGGCGATAGTGTCAAAACGTCAGAATTGTACATGCTGTCATTGGCTGCACGATGCTTCATGGTGATAGCATCAAATCTGTCGTCAAGTGACTGAACTAGCTGACGTGAAATGGTGGAACAAATGGAATTAATGTTATATGAGAAATAAACAGTTTGTTCACAGGCGCAAATAAACTCCTAGATTTTCATACAATGACCTCACCATTATGCTTTTCTGCTAGCTTGCTAATGTTAGCTAGTGTGCTAACGTGATAAATTAATTGGCTTGGCTGGTGCCTTTACTTTGAAGGCAAAACTTCTCCACAGGAAGCTATTAATTAATTAAGATGGCTTGACACAGCTACAGATTTGAGCTTGGGGAAGACGCAATCTTACGAAACACACATATAATTTTTACAATGATATAATGAGGGGGACAACTCTCTGGAGGGTTGGGGGGGGTTGGACCCCCCTCTTCCCCCGTGATTTCTGCCTCTGAATATGATGTAAGTTATTTTCATGCCTCAGTATCCTCACTAATATTGGCATATCCCATTGATCATAATACTCAAATATCCTGAATTATAGATCCCCTCGCACCCCTCTATGAGGAGCTAGTGAAGATGAGCACGTTCAGCCATAGACGTAGCCTCCCTCAACACACCACAAATCACGTGGCCTGTCCAGGCCTGTCCTTTGTTCCAGTAACCATCAGGCTTCACAGCCGTGGGCATGGACTGCTGCCAGTAGTTGGAGAACTTGAGACCTGTTAGGACTGTCTGACTCTTAATTACTGAACACTGCACGGACTCTGATGCAGTGTGCTACTACTATATATACCATGTATACTATTATTATTATTATTATTATTATTATTATTATTATTATTATTATTATTATTATTATTATTATTATTATTATTATTATTATTATTATTATTATTATTATTATTATTATTATTATTATTATTATTATTATTATTATTATTATTATTGATAGAATATACTGCAGTGCCATTCTATTATTATGTTCTACTCTATTAATATTACTATTTATATTATTACCTTTTTTTCCTGCCTGCCACCCCTTTCCCCCATGCTGCTATGACACCTGCATTTCCCCAAGGGGATTAATAAAGGAACACTTGACTTGACATGACATGCATATTAATGTGAATGCAAATGCAATGATGGATTTCCCCCCTTTTTAAGACAACCATGAAAAGATTTGTGTCAGAGAACATTGCGATCCAGAACTCCTGTCATGCCGTGGCTCATACAGGCAGAGTCCATAGTTCCAGGCACAGATCTGACTGATGGCCACCGTGGGCGTCATCCATCCATAGGAGCAACAGATAGGGGGATGGTGGAAAATTATTCCACCCAAAAAAAAAAAAGTCTCAATACAACATGTCCCTGAGTGTAATAGGTTGTTGAAGTGGAAAAGAAAATCTTGCCTTGAGCACCAATATGTCAGGTCTGGACCTGCATGCAGCCATGTACAGATTGACACCATACCCGCTGGGTGATGTGACATTATGTGTTGAGTAATGGCTGATGACAACAGGAAGAAAGTTGTCGCACACTCTGCTCTATAATCCATATAAGGGAGGAGTGGCCTCAATCTGCATACTGTGTGGATACATATTCAAATATGAAAGGCACAACAAACATCATATACAATGTATCAAAAAACAGCTAATCGTCAATATAGAAAACGGAAACATGATGATGATGATGATGATGATGATGATGATGATGATGAAGATGATGATGACATCAATGACAATAGAACTCTCACAGGTGATGTGTTTTCTGGCTGCTCCCGAGTCTCTATAGGACATTGAATGGTCTATTAATAGATCCCTACTAGCTTTGTCTGTGGTCCATGCAGCTGTGGTCACCTTGAGCAAAGCCTTCTGATACACATTTCTCTCTGATAATAAGGCAGTGGACTTTGAATTTTAAGCCGTAGTTAAAAAGAAAACAAGCTTAGCATATCAGGTCACCTGACATGACCAGCGTCAGTGCATTCTCTGCAGAAATTGGAACGTCAACTAAATGTTTTGGTGAAACGCAATTTCCCCATTAACCTCAGATGCAGAATCAAGGAGAAAATTATTGGGAAACAGGCAAGGAAGAGATAGACCGGGGCTCATAATGACATGTACACATGAGAGGTTGCGACAGTAGCTCGGGAGGTAGAGCAGTTGTCTGGCAATCCGTAGGTTCCCGGTTGTCAAAAAAAATTATATTTATTTTCATATGAAAGTCCATTATAAGTATGCAGTGATAACTACATCTCTGAATTTTGTAACAAACCAAACGGTTGAAAATTGAGCAAGCTATGGTTATTTCAATAGTACATGCACGACTATAGACATTCATGTTATGAGTGGGCGTGCTACCCTGTAGCAAGATGGCCGCCATGTGGTGGTGATGAAGACCACGATGAAGATGATGACGATGAAGATGATGAAGATTATGGTTGATGACGATGAGAAGTAAAATATATGTCCTGCCACAAGGCGATGTAGTATTAGATTTGGCTCGGCAGTGCTACATATTGCTCTCCAACTGGGGAAATTGTTGTGTAAATTACACTGGAGATGCCGTTTGGACATACGGTCTTAGAGCTGTCCTGTGTGCAATGAGTGCCAGTGGGCCTCTATGGTATATGAGAGCTAACAGATGGTTTTCCGGAACATTCTGTTTGAGCAATATGCTCAGACTGACCCCTCTGACTTCAGATATAATAACAGCCCGATAAATAAGTGAGAGAGACAGAGAAGCAATCTCCACAGACAGCGATAACATCACATTGCAGCGGGGCAAGACATAAAAAATTGCAAATATCAAAGTAGAAATGGATTACAGATGTACAACACCACTGTAATAAGTCTTTCATTTTATATTGTTTTCCATTGATCGAATCACAAGATATTGACCAAGAGGAGTAGAATGGCTGTGACTCTCTCTCTCTCTCTCTCTCTCTCTCTCTCTCTCTCTCTCTCTCTCTCTCTCTCTCTCTCTCTCTCTCTCTCTCTCTCTCTCTCTCTCTCCCAACCCCCCACTTAATTGCTCATACATGATGTGCTGACTCTAAGATTGCTGACATGCTAGCGGTAGCAGCGGGAGAAGCTAACATACCAACCAAAAATATACACACACACACACACACACACACACACACACACACACACACACACACACACACACACACACACACACACACACACACACACACACACACACACACACACACACACACACACACACACACACACACACACACACACACACACACACACACACACACACACACTAAATGTGCAC
>NC_140169.1:115543295-115548295 GCF_963971535.1 Notolepis coatsorum | reverse complement strand
GTAGCATCTTTTCTTTACACTGCAGTGAGAACGAGGCCACGGGCCAGTTCACCATGTAGACCGCGTACCACATTAATACGTCTCAGTTTCTGTAATAGCTAACATTGTGTTCTAACTGAACGCTCTACGGGAGTTGCACCCTGCTGAGTGTAGAGTCCGTATCAGGGTCTGGTGGTCTGGCCTGCTGTGTCACGTGGTTTCCTGCCCGGGCCAGGTCACGCGGTTAATGGCCGCTCCTTACGGGAAGAGAGGAAGTGCTGGTCTGTGGCGGCATCTCGCATGCCTCGCATTTCTCTCTGAAGATGCTGCCAGGGCTCATTTCTAATGCGTTAATGGACGGCGGGGCCTGGGAAAGCCTGTTTCCTGATGTCAGGGAGATGTGTGGAGCCACTCCCATTTGTCATGGCCGGCTGACAGACAGACGAGACACGCTCGGAAGCTACCTTGCTCACCTCAACAGCATATTCCTGATCAATGATAGTTTAAAATATGACAGTCTCCGGCCTCCCGGACCAACAGTAGGGGGGAGTGCGCAACAACCAGGAAGGGGGTTGGGAATTGGCATAACGACTAACAGTGGGATGGGAGAAACATCGGAAAAAGGAGGGGGGGGGGGGGGGGGAGACAAAAAAAAAAAAAAAAAAACTAGACAATGGAAATGAAAGAGGGTGCGATGAGCACAACTCACACTTCTTCCAATCGTTTCTTAGCAGGCGCACGGTCCTGACAGGCTCTTATACAGTAAAGTCATTGGAGTGGACCAGGATACTGCCAGTACAAAACTCCCCATCCCTAGCCACAGACGACCGCTGTTACAGTCCTGTACAAAATACATCCCCGCCACTGTCCCATGGACCTCCAGACCATGCTCCCTCCACCAGACGTCAGACGTCCTACTACCCGCCTACGCACACCACGCTCTCAACCTCCCAGGCTCCAGAACACGCTCCTTGGACTAAAGCTTCCTACACACTGCTGTCCATATATGGAATAGTCTTCCAGAGCATGTTATTGGATCCATTGCAGACAATAGTTTTCAGGTCTTCAAATGCAGAATTCATAGACACCTCCTTGACCACTCCCCTCATTGAGTGTTGAGCTGCAGTGAACCATATGATTGACCAACTGGATACAACTGTATTTCCTGACTAGCTGTGGTTCACACTTGCAACCAATAAAAAAAGAAATAGCAAGCATTTACAGAAATGTCTTTTACTGTAGGTACTTTTATTTACGGACTATGAAACGTACGCATTCCATGACACGGTATGATAACGTTGAGGAAGACTGATAGCTGAAATGCATACATTTTGTTCGGCCCTGTCTGTGCTTAAATAAAAGTACCTAAAGGACATTTGCAAGAGTGTGATATTTCTTTAATCACACTAGATAAGACATTTCTTTCTACTGTGGTGGATATATGTTTTTTCTCTGTCTCATATGACAATTAATTCAATGTTAAAATGTATTCTTCTGTGATATCCCATTTCTTCAAAAGATATTTTAAACACTAAGTGGCCTTCCTATACCGAATGTGGCCTTCCTAATACGTTAAAAATGTAAAGCTTAAATGACTTTCAAAAACACTTTCTGGTACCCTCAGTACCCTCATGTGTTCCTTGGAGGATTTAGTTTTTGGAAGTGGAGCCGAAGGGCAACACTGTGAGAAGGGGATTTGGCGGAGCCCAATAGCAAACACAGGAGGAGAGAGAATGGAGCGTTTTAGGGTATTTTAATGTAGTTTTCCCCAAGCAGACAGTTTGACAGATGGAATGTGTGACAGACAGGTATAGAAATTTTCTTGGTGGTTAGTACAGGTGCACTCCTTGTGCAGTACGGGAGAATGTTCTTGGGGTTAGGACAGGTGCACTCCTTGTGCAGTACGGGAGAATGTAGACACAGGGCTGTGTCGGGGGTGAGAGCAGGAGCACTCCTTGTGCAGAATCAGCACGGGTGTACGGGTAGGAGGGACACTGGAGCGGAGGTCCTGGGCACACGGAGACCTAAAAGGTTAGGTCAGGGAATATCAATGAGTACAGGTAGCAAGGCTTCTTCTTGGAAGGTAGTTTAACACTCCCACGACGAGGGAAGAGGATCCGCCAGCTGAAGTATCTTCTGGCTGATGAGGGGATGAGTGACAGCTGTGTTGATGAGGGGATGAGTGACAGCTGTGTTGAGTGGAGAGCTGGCAGCGTGCAAGAGTGTGGGAGAGGATGAGGAGGAGTGAAGAAGGTGTGTGGAGAATGTGGAGGGAGGATGAGGAGGAGTGAGGAAGGCTCTTGCTGTGATTACAACAAACATCCAGTCTCTGAAGTAAACTTTCTGATGCAAAGTCCTGCAGGTTTTACCTCAGTCCCAGTCACTGGAGCCAACTCTCCTTCCTATGCTGCTGCTGCTGCTGTTGTTGTTGTTGTTGTTGTTGTTGTTGTTGTTGTTGTGGTGGTGGCTGGCTTGTGATCAGGACATGATGCAAGCCGGGGCGCTGAGTGAGAAACATGGGGCTGGTGGCTGGACTCCTGCCTGGGGAGGGAAGAGGGGGAGAAGGGGGGCAACGGGACCTCACCTTGATTGGCTCTCCTCTGACGAGGGTTGAACTCGCTCCCCCAGATCCCAGTGCTGTGCCGGCACTCCTGGCCCTATTCCCCGTACCTGGTTCAACTAAGTCGATCAAGAGTCCCATTATCCAGATTCAGTTAACCCGATGTTTGAAGCCGGGATTTTCCTGTTCCTCGAAGGTGGATTCAGTCTCGTTAACTCGAACCAGACTTGAGACCCAGGATAAGTGCGCGCGGCCGCTTCAGTTGAAAAGCCAGCACGTATCGATAGCAGAGATCCTGATTTTCTAACGGCATTGATTGATTAATTGATTTAAAACGTTATTAACAGATTGCAGTACGGCTCAATAGCCTCACCCGACAAGTTAATGCATGATCTATAGGCTAATTTTAAGTCCCTCATTACCCCAATCAATCAGATTATATTTCTTTAAACTTGCCTGCTGGCAGTAGGTTTATGGATTGAATAATCAAATGAGATCTTGCTAGCGAAAATAATTAGTTCAACTGTTATACAGAATAAGGATACGGCTCTCTTACCCATTGATTGATGTATGGTGGATCTTTTACTTATCTGCACTGTGGTGTAACGGTTTGTGGTTTTGACTTTCACGCAGACGGCCCGGGTTCGAATCCTAGTCTTTTCCTTCTTTTTGCAATGTAGGAATAATTCAATTTGGTGCACGTTGAGAGCTATATAAAGAATGACATCCTCAATGCATGTAGATTTATAATATTTTAACTTAAAACTAGGCTAATTTTGCGTATAATCATTAATATTATATTCCAAAAAAATTATATTGGAAACGCAGGGTTTCGAACACCGGTCGCCCAGTTGCCAGGATTCAGCACTAGCCGCTGCGCCACTGTGCCAGACGGGATAAATTCATTGTTTATCCATTAATGGACGAGAGACCCGTGTTTAGAATATTTTACTTTTGAATGAAGTTTTATCTCTTTATTCTCAAATGCATTAATGTGACGTCAACGGCTCATTCAATTTCTCAAATCCGTCAAACAGCGCATCTCATCAGATTTTAATCCCAGTTACAATATCACACAAAAACCACAATCCCCGCATAGACACTTCAATTTTATGCTTGAATGAAACACAATCCGGGCGCTCCGTTAAGCAAATCTACAGCGGAGAATATATGAAACTAATCAGAGCCAAACGGCCGATAGGTTTCATTCATTAAAAATACCCCCGCGGGATTCACATTTGCAATGCGCCGTTATTAAAATAACCACATGCAGCGTGTATCGCGACTCCGAGCGCCGTATATGACGTGCATTATTTTATTTAGGACAAAGTAAATCTATAGGCTCAATATGATTTATTATCAGCATTTAGTTCTATTATTATACATTTCAAAAGCCCCCTCTAGGAAAACGAAGCACAGAAACGTAATTCAGATAATTCAGAATGGTATAATGCAGATCCTAGACTGTGAGAATCATTTCAGGAAGCGAGCTGTCATTTCTTTGCGGGGGCGTGGCCATGGTTCATCCGGCTAACTGAAGTTAACCCTGCTCCCGACCAGGCTCAAACTTTTTGATCTGTTGTCATGGTGATTTAGACAATCGAGCGTCGGGGAATGGGAAGGTCCGGCTTAAGTCAGGCTTGACTGGAAATTATCCGGCTAACTCAGTTATCCAGGTACGGGGAACGGGGCCGACTGTAAAAGATGAACGCAAACTTCAAGGTTTCTCAAACTACTTAAAAGTGGGAAACACTTTCTAGAAACACTTTCAAAAACATCTAGTGAAAATGTGCCCCTGAATGGTTAACATAGGTAGGGGAACACAATCTCATGTAATGCGATTCAGCAAGGCCATGTAGTATTGCATCGCCCCATTGATCTTGAGAGCTAATTAACTGAAAACCTTATAAAACAACAGGAAATAAAACCTGCTTCTACAGAATACCAACCTGAAAGCAGTGATGTGCGTCAGTGACTGGGTAGGGCTGTTATGAAAAGGCCAGATTTATTCATTGTTGACTACACTTCTAATAACATACAGTTTATATTCAGCAATACCAAGCTCCGTTGACCACAGAACCTTCTGATGACCAGAACATTTACACCCATGATGTGCGCCTGCCATAACAATCGCTTCATCTATTTTCTTTTTACAGTCTATGGCTTTATCACACCTCTATAATAGCAATATTCATTTAACATGAGCCCACAACATAATTCCAGTTAACATAAAATATAAGAGTCATACTCATATTCATTGAGTCAGGAAGACTGCCTGCCTGTAAACTAAAATAGTGAGGAACACAGTTGGGTTGGGTGCCTTGCAAGCATCTCTTTACAGGGGCAAATACTAAAGGCAAATAACCCAGCCTCCAGTGCTTGAGCTCCAGTGTGTTCAAACGCCCAGTTCAAAGAAATTAGTTTAGTGTGGATTTTGGAATAGGTGTACTGCAAATACCTA
>NC_140169.1:115518295-115533295 GCF_963971535.1 Notolepis coatsorum | reverse complement strand
CCAGATACTTCTTATCTCAAAGGAGGTGCGTGGTGGGGTGGCAAGAGGGGGGGGGGGGGGGGTTGAGTGCCACTGCTAGCAGCCATATAGCAACAGATAACTATCTGATCTCCACATGATTTATGAGAGAATTAGAGAATTGAAATCAGGGTCCCTTATATCAGCCTCATCAGCAGGCTATCTTTCATCATCGCCATGTTATCGGCGCCACGGTCCCCAGCGCTGGACGGAGCTTTGCATACGGCCTGCGGGTTTTGCATGTGGGGCACATTATTGTCACCTCGCTGCATTGCATTATAGGAAGTGAGTGGAGAGAGCACTCCAGAGATAGAGGAAGAGAGAGGGAGAGAGAGAGAGAGAGAGAGAGAGAGAGAGAGAGAGAGAGAGAGAGAGAGACTTCTCCAGGCAGAAGTGAATTATTTTCACTAAGGGAGACTGTTTTGCCCTCCTGTGAATTAGCCTTCTGCCTTCAGCACCAAATATGGGCTTGTGTCCTGTAGCACAGATTAGTGTGTGTGTGTGAGTGTGTTTGTCTGTGTGTGTGCGTGTGTGTGTGCGTGTGTGTGTGCGTGCGTGCGTGTGTGCGTGTGTGTGCATGGTGCGGGTGCAAGTGTGCACGCCCGTTTTCTTAAATTTGACTACAGCACAGATGAATCATAGTCCAACCTTCCCTGTTAATGCAGCCTTAGGGTGAACTATTTCTTCACCTAATTAAGAGGCAAAGTTGCCGTCCCAGACATATTCCTGTGATCTGAGACATCCTCCGCGAAGAAGCTAACAGTGGCGTGTGTGAAATTCACCCCAATCTTCTAGATGGGTGTGGGATGGCCTAGTTAGGGCAACAATTTGCTCTACATCCTACAGGGTTAGTGTAGAAAATAGGCTTGGGGAGTAATGGAATACAGTAATTATGTAGTCAGGATACATAAACAATGTAACTGGATTCCAATACAGTTACAGGAAAAAAAAAGACGTAATCAGATTACTGATACATCAAAAAAGAAAAAGGTTTTCAGGATTACATTTATATATATACTGTATGCAATGCAGTGTGGTAGTCACCGCACAGAGACCTCTCAACCACACGAAGGCACGACATGCAGCAAAATGACTTCAGGTGAAAAATGCGCCTCCGCTGGGTGGACGTGTTGACACAACTTTGTGTTTAAATCAGAAAAGGAGAAGAACATCATAGTCCAGTGTAAACTATGCCTGCAGTGAATATGCTGTCAGCATATCTCCTGTCTAATTTAAAGAAACATTCGCTGGTAAGACCGACTGCAAGCTGCACAGAACTCCAGCCTCCAGGGTTCTGTCCCGACCGGTCCGGGTCCCCTACAGCTCTCTGGCCATGACCGACAGACGCTCCAAGGGTGGATGGAGATGGTTGCGTGTCAGGGGGCGCCTGGATGCACCTGACCGGTGAACTGGGCGAGTCCGCCTCTCACACGGAAACAAACCAAGCGCCATCAGGTTCCCAACGGCAGTTATATATATATCAATGTTATTGATATCTTTTCTTTTGCCTTTTTTCACATTTGGTATTGAGGTAATCCAAAAGTAACTTCAAGTACCCAGATTACTTTAATATTGTGATACTTAAATAGTAAATTACTGAATACATTTATCAACGGGTCACTTCAAGTTCAAGTTCAAGTTTCAAGTTTCTTTATTATTTGTCATACAGAAATACAGAATACTTTGCATGAAATGTTTCTTTCTGTTTCGCTCCTGAGAGTGTGCTACAACAATTGTAAACAACAATTGTTCAGTATACCTCTATATACAGTATGTACATCTGGTACAAAAATGGTGAGGTATAGCTTAGCTTGTGGTGCCACCGTTGTGGTGGTGAGGTGCAATAAGGAATAAGGAATGAGAGATGTGCAGTTCCCTTACCAATAATATAAATATAAAGTGTAAAGTGTGATAAAGTGGGTGCTACAGTGTGTTGTTTATTTAAAGTGAGTGTGTGTGTGTGCTGTGGGTGGGTTGCTGGCCTGTTTGTTCATTGTTCAATCATTGTTCATTGAGCAATCATTGTTCATTGAGCATCCTGATGGCCTGGGGATAGAAGCTCCTTCTGAGTCTCTCTGTGCTTGCCATGAGACTCCGGTATCGCTTGCCTGACCGCAGCAGTTCAAAGAGGCAGTTGTTTGGGTGGCTGAGTCTTTGATTATTCTCTTAGCCTTGCCCATGCACTGCTTGTTGTAAATGTCCTGGAGAGTGGGAAGCCCCCCCTCCAATTGTGCGTTCGGCTGAACAGGCCACTCTCTGTAGTCTGCTGCGGTCTTGTGCAGTGCTATTCCCAAACCAGGAGGTGATATTGCCAGTCAGGATGCTCTCTATTGTGCATGAGTAGAAGTTCTTGAGGATCTTCTGACTCACGTTGAACTTAAGCGCCTAAGGAAGTAGAGGTGTTGCCGTGCCTTCTTGATAACACTGTCAATGTGTGTGGTCCATGTCAAGTCCTCGGATATGTGGACTCCGAGGTACTTAAAACTGTTCACTCTTTCAACCGGTGCCCCATCGATGCTGAGGGGGCTGTAGTCCCTGACCCCCGACCTCCTAAAGTCCACAATCATCTCCTTTGTTTTGCTGACGTTCAGGGAGAGGCAGTTCTGTTGACACCATCCCGCTAGAACCTTAACCTCCTCCAGGTAGGCCCTCTCGTCGTTTGCAGAGATCAGGCCCACCACTACTGTGTCGTCAGCAAATTTGATGATTGTGTTGTACACTTGTAATTGTAACGGAATACATTCATAAAGTAACCCTACCAACCTGGTAGCAAGCCTCCAGAGCGAACCTATATCATCAGGATCATTTAAAACAGGCCTTCTAACTGGCAGGCTAGTTAGATCTATAGCACTAACCAGGATATCAGCCTCACCTACTCATATCTCTATGGTTACGTCAAGGTACTTGTGAGTGGGAGGTGCAGGAAACAGCTGACACATGTGACAGCCTGCCAGATGCGACACACACTGACGAGAGAGAGGAAACAGCAGCAGCAGCAGTGGCATACACTATACAGTACCTATCTATCCATCCATGCATGTTGAAGGGAGGCTTCAGACAGACTGTGTGTGTGTTTGTGGGGGAGAGAGAGAGAGAGAGAGAGAGAGAGAGAGAGAGAGAGAGAGAGAGAGAGAGAGAGAGAGAGAGAGAGAGAGAGAGAGAGAGAGAGAGAGAGAGAGAGAGAGAGAGAGAGAGAGAGAGAGAGAGAGAGAGAGAGAGAGAGAGAGAGAGAGAGAGAGAGAGAGAGAGAGAGAGAGAGAGAGAGAAGGCTGTAAACAGTGTCAGTTGGAGTTATTGATGTTTAATAGACTTTGGAACATCTGCGGGTCCATTTGGTCGTGTTAATTACACAGCACTAATTCAGAAGCAGGCAGGGATAGAGGGGGCTGGGAGATTCTCCGTGATTCTGTCCTGACTGCTATGTTCTCTCGCCTTAAACGTGTGGTGTACATGTGTGTGTGTGTGTGTGTGTGTGTGTGTGTGTGTGTGTGTGTGTGTGTGTGTGTGTGTGTGTGTGTGTGCGTGTGTGTGTGTGCATGTGTGTGTGTGCATGTGTGTGTGCGAGAAGGGGGGGGGGGCTTGATGTGCGGTCTTGTCTCCATGGTAATGACAGTGCGCTGCTTGTATAATAGCTCAGAAGTGCTATGCGTTTTATGAGAACAAAATAGAGAATAATAATGTGCTGTTCTGCGTCTCTTAGAAGAGATCATTTTAATGTCACAAACAGGAGGTGGAAAGACCTTGAGTCACCTAACCAGAGAGGAACCATTATATAACCTTTACTAACAAAGGCCTTATATGGGATTGAAGTCTTTTACTCAAGCACTGTACTTGTGAAAATCTTTGTGGAAGTACTTTTATATAATGTTATATGTTAACTTTTTCAATATCAATACAGATATCCTACTTTTTTAATTTGATACACATCATATACAGCACGGTCTTCAGTTACTAATTAAAAGGAACGTTTTTGATACAACGTTGAAAGAAGTGATGCACCTTTTAACTGAAAACCACCAAAGAGGAAGTGATCAGAGCTATAACCACTGGACCAGCGACTCCCTGAGCTGAACTCATAGAGGACGCATCGACTGCACTGAAGACATAATGCTCACCGGCACTGAAGGTTAAGGACAGACACCTTTTCCTTTGTTTGCTTTTACTTTACAGAGTGATGCTTTTACTTGTGTATATTTGACAGAAATGCTTAGCATTGATTGGAATGCAGAAGAAACAAACATAAATGGAAGGCTAATAAAAACGAATGAAGTATCACGTATGATCTGATGATGAAAGTCATGCTGAAATATCAGAAAGAGGTTATGAGGATGTACAGTAGGAGAGGCTTATTTCTCTGACCTCATTTAAAAAGATGACTCTAGAGTTATTTTTGTCTAAGTTATTGATGACCAGTGCAGTGCCTGTTCGAGGTGTCAGAACGGGCCAATTGCCTGGCTCCCGGTATTGCTGCTTGTAGCATTGTTGGGGGCGTGCCTGTTCACAGTGCATGTCTGTTGGCCCCTAGAAGGGCTGCTTGTAGCATTGTTGGGGGCGTGCCTGTTCACAGTGCATGTCTGTTGGCCCCTAGAAGGGCTGCTTGTAGCATTGTTGGGGGCGTGCCTGTTCACAGTGCATGTCTGTTGGCCCCTAGAAGGGCTGCTTGTAGCATTGTTGGGGGCGTGCCTGTTCACAGTGCACGTCTGTTGGCCCCTAGAAGGGCTGCTTGTAGCATTGTTGGGGGCGTGTCTGTTCACAGTGCACGTCTGTTGGCCCCTAGAAGGGCTGCTTGTAGCATTGTTGGGGGCGTGCCTGTTCACAGGGCACGTCTGTTGGCCCCTAGAAGGGCTGCTTGTAGCATTGTTGGGGGCGTGCCTGTTCACAGTGCACGTCTGTTGGCCCCTAGAAGGGCTGCTTGTAGCATTGTTGGGGGCGTGCCTGTTCACAGGGCACGTCTGTTGGCCCCTAGAAGGGCTGCTTGTAGCATTGTTGGGGGCGTGCCTGTTCACAGTGCATGTCTGTTGGCCCCTAGAAGGGCTGCTTGTAGCATTGTTGGGGGCGTGCCTGTTCACAGTGCATGTCTGTTGGCCCCTAGAAGGGCTGCTTGTAGCATTGTGGAGACCCGTGGTATAGCTGCTTGGCACTCCCTTGAGTCTACACTCTACAGCAATACGTAAAGTTTGTTGTTATGGTGCCACCATCTGGCCAAATTACACCAAATTTGACAGCGGACCCCCCTGCCTCCTCAGGAATACATGCATGACGTCAATCAGATCTTTATTCCCCCCTGTATCCCCCCCCCCCCCCCATGCTGCTTTGACACCTGAATTTCCCCAAAGGGAAGGATCATCTTAGATGAATGGTTCTTGAGATATGTGTAGGACAGACTATAGCACCACCATCTGGCCAAATAGCATCAAATTTGACACCGG
Organism: Notolepis coatsorum; assembly: GCF_963971535.1. Lineage (NCBI taxonomy): Eukaryota > Metazoa > Chordata > Actinopteri > Aulopiformes > Paralepididae > Notolepis > Notolepis coatsorum. The sequence continues at coordinate 115,527,848 of NC_140169.1, read as the reverse complement.
ACCCCCGGGGTCCTCAACAATACACCTGCAGAGCAGTCAATTGGATGAACAATTCTCGAGATATGCGAAGGAAAGACATGCACTATAGCACCGTCATCTGGCCAAATGGCACCAACTTCTACACCAAACCCCCCTCCGCTGGGTCCTCAGCAATACACCCACCAAGCGTGAAGCTGATCGGATGTTCTTGAGATATGCGATGGAGAGACACACACACAGACAGATTCCTTCCTTTATGTTGTTGATTCCTCCCCCTCTCATGAACTCTATTTGGGACTTGTTGTTGGGAGCTGTTGAGGTTTCCTATCAAATGAAAGGAGCCATTCTGGCACATATTGCTGAAGAAGAGAAGAGATAGAAGTTACCCCCGCTCCCTGACCCAGAGAGCTGAAGATATGAATTTTTGAATGTCCAAGCCATAATTCAACTTAGTACACATAGTGTTGTTTATTGGAAACATCCCAAAGTGTTACGATGGGGTAGGTAGAATACAATAATACAGAAAGGAAAGGAATGGAGGAGGCTGAGGCGAGGAGTGAAGCTTGGAGAAGGGTGTTTACTGTAGAATCCAGTGCAATACAAGGAACATACAGAAACTACATAACAAACTTCACAATACAAAGCAACAAACACTCAGACTTACTAGAGGGAGAACGGTGCGACACGACGTGGATAGGAACAGGGGGTAACTGGGGGTATGTCGCCACACCGAAGGGAGGACAGACAGAACCCTATATACCCCAACTAATTAACAATTAAGAACACCTGGCCAACACAGAATCACAAACAACACCTAGACAATAAGCAAAGAACAACTAAACACAACTAAACACAAAAGCAACTCCTAACAACCCAAAACAGTGCATGACATCACACCAGGGAAGGGAAAGACAATGACAGCACACACCAGGACACCACATTGATTACACAATTAATTATTGTTAATACAGTGGTCAAGATACTTGTCATTGTAGCGTGCACCAATTGTTTGTGACCACTAGAGGGTGGTAGACCAATGTCAGGCCGAGGGCCAATGTCAGATGGAGGGCATTGCCCAAAGTTAGGTGGAGGGTACTGCCCAATGTTACCATCCTGCCCAGTCCAGCCAGGACCGGGCCTAGGATCATGACACCAAAGAGCATTTGAGAATACATAGAGATTTATCAATGACAAATATATATCACATGGTTATATTATCGTATAGCTTACGCTCTGCACTCTAGTGGAACCACATCCCTTTATCAATCTAATACTGAATAATTTTCTCACATGTACACACCCATCCGCCTGGCCACACCCACATCCGCTCCTTTACATGCGCGGGGTCGTGGCCATACTAACAGCTCCTTCCCTATTTTCACCACCGAAGAGTGACTGTATACACCACTTTAGTTTGATGCCGAAATAGTTATTGGAAAGGAGTTACGTTATTGGAGAAAAGGAGCTGCGTTGACATTATATCTTTGTTTTCTCTCTCACTATTTTTCGAGGAAATACAGCGATAATATCTTCGCCACTGGAGTGTCTAGAAGATGATGATCATTCTGATCTCCACCCGTGCTTCGCATTAGGGGCTCGCGTCGCTGAGCAATCCCCGCCGGCATTGCCTCCGGCTCTGCAGCTGGACACTTTGCTTGGGAGGCGATCGGCCGTGTGAGGGCTGACGGCCTCTCTGGGCGGGTGATGTTTTTTGCGGCGCGGGCGGCAGGTGTGTCGGTTGTGGGGGGAACAACTACACAGCTTACGAAGGTCGGCTCCAGGCTAGGATCCTTTTCACTGCCCCTTAGCAGCGTGGAGGGGGTTCTAGTTTGATGCCCCACGATAACATTAGCTCCTCCTCAAGTGAAGTCGTAGCTTTGTTTTCCTGGGACCGTGATTCCGAATCTGCGGTTCAATTCCCCAGGTCTCTGGACAAATGGATACCCACTGTCGCCGTGCTGGCCCCGCTTTTCAAGATGAAAAACACCCGGTGCGAGGGAGGTGAGCTTGGTCTTCGTTATAAGAATATCTCCATGCTCAGGTCGGCTATAGCCCGCGTTCAACGAGGGGCTTGGTGCCGACACCGCTGTGTCTGGTAAACACCGTTCTGAAGAGGGACGTGTGTTGCCTTTTTTCTTCGGATAAGAAGAGGAAAAGACAGTGGCTGTCTGAAGTGTTGGCCTGTATTGCTTTTCTCACGTTGTACAGTTTTCAGTAGTAGCACCTTAGCTTGCTTCTGCGTGAGCTAGTGGCTAGCGATAGCCGGTTTGAGCTAACTGTTAGCCAGTTAGCTGTTTAGCTACGACGTTAGCTGCCGGCTGGGAACGTTAGCTTGATGCTATCAGTTAGCCTAGAGTTAGCTGTTTAGCTTGGGCTACAACCATTGGCGTAGCCGTGAGAATAGCAGGCCCTGGCACTCTGACTACGACGTCATCTTTGGCAGAAGATGTCGTCGGGCCTGCGCCAAGGCTTCGGCCATTGCTTCTTCTGGCCTAGCCAGCGAGAGGCCTTCGTCGACATGGTGGACCAACCTGTGTTGCGGCCTTTCGTCCTGCGTTCCTTGGTGCAGGTAAGGTGTCCATTGGACATTACCCCACTCTTCCTTCCTTCCCCTCCTGAATGTTTTTGTTAATAACGATGTCTTTGTCTACAAAACATATGTTACTTCACTACATTTGGAGATACGACGTGTGCTGTGTGAGAATTGTCTTGGTTGCTTTGTATAGCTTGGGTTAGCGTTGGCCAAGGCTTGTGCCTTTCTCTCTACCTAGGAACAGCGTTGTTTTTTACGTGAGTAAAAATGAACTGGGTTTTTTGTTGTATGATGAGAAGTTGTGTGTCTTCATGTAACATTTAGACAACGTGGCTGAGCCCACAACTGGCTCGGTTACCCTACAATGCTGTGCATAGTGGCATATGATCGAGGGCTGAGTCCCTCTCTTAGCTTGTTATTCTTTACTTGAGGGTAATGATGAAAATAACAAGTGGCAAGTTTTTTTCACACATAAGCAGAGCTGTGGGAAACCTGTTTCAAATAAGGTCTTCGGCTGTGCTGGCGTGCATGATGTAAAGCTTTTACTCTACACATTTGGCGTCGTATCAGGGGTAAGGTGGTGAGGGGTGGGTGAAATTATTCCCCGGTTTGCCCCTGCCCCCCCCCCCCCGTACCCCCTCCCCTCAAATATTATTTTGTTTACAAAATGTGTGTTGAGTCACTATATTTTTGGGGATACGGTGTAAATCCCTCAGCTTCTGCTGGGGTTGTGCTCTTGCTTAGAGAGAGGCAATTTCTCTGAAAATTGTTTGGTCGCTGTCATGTAGACTTAGCAAGGCCTGTGACCAGCACTTAATCGAGGACTTATGTCTTCTCTCATCATAAAAAACGACGTTCCTCTTACAGTAGTGAGAGTGAACTTTTTGCCCTTTTTTGTTGTGATGGAGGGTTGTGTGTATCGTATTCACGTTTAGGTAAACGTGGCTTTGAATCCACAACTGGGTTAGGTGTTGGCCTACAGAAGTTACATGTGTAGCTCTTGTACTAGGGCCCTTGGCCCCTCTCTTGGTCTGTGTTTTTCTTACTTTAGGGTAAAGGTGTAAATATTCAGGTGGCAAGTTCGCACATGAGCCTGAAGCCGTGTATGAAACCGGTTTTTGCACAGACGAGGTTATCGTCTGTGGCTGGCGTGCAGAATGGAAAGCTGTTACCCTAACAGGTATAATGCGCTTTCATGTAGCACGCTATGACTGGTGTCATGGCTCTGCTTTGTCATTGCATCGAATCAGGGGTGAGGGGTCATGAGGGGTGGGCTGATAAAATCCCCCCCCCCCCCCCTTTACTGATTGGCCGGGAGATGGGACCTCCTGCCTGTCAGTTTTCCCTGTCGGCTGAGGGGCAGCGCGTCACAGGGAGGGGGAAGGGGGGGGGGTGTTCCCTGGTTCCACTCCCTGTTAGGATGGGTGGGTCACGGGATTTCCCCCCGGTCATGGGATACGTCACTGGGTGCGTTTCCTATTGGCCAGGAGACATCCGTGAGGTTACAGGCTCTGTGCTGCAGACCGCTGTCTTTGTCAAAGTTGGATGATGCGATGCATTCTAAAACTGTTCGTTTTCTGCTCTGCTCTCTATTACAGTGTGTATTGGGCCGTTGGTCACTTGGCCCAATTATTATTGCATGTATCTTTTTCAATTGTACTCATGTGGAGGTCTCTCTGGGGGAACTTCTGTCTTCCTCTCTTATGTGAGGAGCAGAATTGACGGGGTTGCCCTCAGTCGCGTCATATAAGGCCTGTGTCTGTGTCTTATTGACCGGCTTCCTGCTGCTCGTCCCAGACAGCATGGAGGGAACGTCGTCTGGTGTTTTCTTATTAGAATTCACCATTGATGTGTTCAGGTTCTTGACGTGCATATAGCGCTGGCCCTGGGTGCTTCCAATGTGGAACCACGTTTTGGGCCGGCGCACCTTGGTTGCCCAATTCATAGAAACAGCCGGGGGGAGATGACGGAGTAGATCATTACATTGGCGGAGGGGTCTCGCGCCCTTGAGGTGAGCCGCCAGGAGCAGCGCATTCACGTTCTGTCCATCTTGGTGGCGCCCTCTGTGATGTTTTAGATCGACACGCGTACCTACCCCCCTCTTAGGACTGGGGATGGCGGCGTGACTAGGACGCGGGTCTGGTAAAAATGAACTGCGTTTTTTGTTGTATGATGAGAAGTTGTGTGTCTTCATGTAACATTTAGACAACGTGGCTGAGCCCACAACTGGCTCGGTTATCCTACAATGCTGTGCATAGTGGCATATGATCGAGGGCTGAGTCCCTCTCTTAGCTTGTTATTCTTTACTTGAGGGTAATGATGAAAATAACAAGTGGCAAGTTTTTTTCACACATAAGCAGAGCTGTGGGAAACCTGTTTCAAATAAGGTCTTCGGCTGTGCTGGCGTGCATGATGTAAAGCTTTTACTCTACACATTTGGCGTCGTATCAGGGGTAAGGTGGTGAGGGGTGGGTGAAATGATTCCCCGGTTTGCCCCTCCCCCCCCCCCGTACCCCCTCCCCTCAAATATTATTTTGTTTACAAAATGTGTGTTGAGTCACTATATTTTTGGGGATACGGTGTAAATCCCTCAGCTTCTGCTGGGGTTGTGCTCTTGCTTAGAGAGAGGCAATTTCTCTGAAAATTGTTTGGTCGCTGTCATGTAGACTTAGCAAGGCCTGTGACCAGCACTTAATCGAGGACTTATGTCTTCTCTCATCATAAAAAACGACGTTCCTCTTACAGTAGTGAGAGTGAACTTTTTGCCCTTTTTCGTTGTGATGGAGGGTTGTGTGTATCGTATTCACGTTTAGGTAAACGTGGCTTTGAATCCACAACTGGGTTAGGTGTTGGCCTACAGAAGTTACATGTGTAGCTCTTGTACTAGGGCCCTTGGCCCCTCTCTTGGTCTGTGTTTTTCTTACTTTAGGGTAAAGGTGTAAATATTCAGGTGGCAAGTTCACACATGAGCCTGAAGCCGTGTATGAAACCGGTTTTTGCACAGACGAGGTTATCGTCTGTGGCTGGCGTGCAGAATGGAAAGCTGTTACCCTAACAGGTATAATGCGCTTTCATGTAGCACGCTATGACTGGTGTCATGGCTCTGCTTTGTCATTGCATCGAATCAGGGGTGAGGGGTCATGAGGGGTGGGCTGATAAAATCCCCCCCCCCCCTTTACTGATTGGCCGGGAGGTGGGACCTCCTGCCTGTCAGTTTTCCCTGTCGGCTGAGGGGCAGCGCGTCACAGGGAGGGGGAAGGGGGGGGTGTTCCCTGGTTCCACTCCCTGTTAGGATGGGTGGGTCACGGGATTTCCCCCCGGTCATGGGATACGTCACTGGGTGCGTTTCCTATTGGCCAGGAGACATCCGTGAGGTTACAGGCTCTGTGCTGCAGACCGCTGTCTTTGTCAAAGTTGGATGATGCGATGCATTCTAAAACTGTTCGTTTTCTGCTCTGCTCTCTATTACAGTGTGTATTGGGCCGTTGGTCACTTGGCCCAATTATTATTGCATGTATCTTTTTCAATTGTACTCATGTGGAGGTCTCTCTGGGGGAACTTCTGTCTTCCTCTCTTATGTGAGGAGCAGAATTGACGGGGTTGCCCTCAGTCGCGTCATATAAGGCCTGTGTCTGTGTCTTATTGACCGGCTTCCTGCTGCTCGTCCCAGACAGCATGGAGGGAACGTCGTCTGGTGTTTTCTTATTAGAATTCACCATTGATGTGTTTCAGGTTCTTGACGTGCATATAGCGCTGGCCCTGGGTGCTTCCAATGTGGAACCACGTTTTGGGCCGGCGCACCTTGGTTGCCCAATTCATAGAAACAGCCGGGGGGAGATGACGGAGTAGATCATTACATTGGCGGAGGGGTCTCGCGCCCTTGAGGTGAGCCGCCAGGAGCAGCGCATTCACGTTCTGTCCATCTTGGTGGCGCCCTCTGTGATGTTTTAGATCGACACGCGTACCTACCCCCCTCTTAGGACTGGGGATGGCGGCGTGACTAGGACGCGGGTCTGGTTCTAGTCACGCCGGACCAAGTCAGTTAATCCGTTGTCCGCCGGGGCGCAGATCTGGTGTTCTGGTACCCCGAAGGACTTTGTGCTTTTCCAGGGGGGGGAAATGCCGGGTCGGTCCGGGCTTCGCGGGGATTGATGTCGTGGATATGTGTGTCATGTGTATGCCACTACGGCTTGCCCATAACAGTGACGTGCTTGGTCCATACTGTGTTGTACCTTGGGCTGTGTTAGGGGGCCTGGTCCTTCTCCATTGTTTCACTCCTCCCTCCCCCTGCTGGGCAGGGATGGGAGGGGGCTGTCGAGGTGGTTGCTGTCAACCCCTCTAGGCATCCCTGTGTAGGTCCCGGTCCGCCAGGCCCAGGTCCGGACTCGTTCCCGTCGACCTGTTGGCCTGGGTTAACCCTTTGAAAACTGAAACACGGGGTGCTCCAGTAGCACACCATGTTACCGCGCTGCGTCGCGGGACTCTGTGCTGCGTCACGGATCTGGTTGACTCCGAGTTCGATTCCCGGACTCGCCGTCATTTGCCGAATGTCTCCCCCTGCTCTCTCTCCCGTTTCACCCTACAACTGTCGGTCATGCTTGACCAGAAAAGCGATAAACGCTAAAAAATAAAGTTTTAAAAAAAGAAAACTGAAACACTTTGTTTCTAGGTTTTTCTTGGTGGGTTAAGGGAACAACCGCCTCCTGTTAAACTAAACATAGGGAGGTGGTTGGTTCTCCTGTGTGTTGGTAGCAGAGTCGACTCTCGGGTTGAGGCCGGGCTTGACCCTGTCTGCCCGAGAGTGTGCCCCCGCATTTTTCATGACGTCTGCCAATTGTGTCGGCCTCTCCTTTGAACCTCGACCCCGTTGGAGGGGTCGGGTTTGTTGAGGTCATGACATGGTGCACAGCATACCGAACACCCCTTCCGCCGGGTACTGTTCTTACAGTAGATCCTTTAGGTGCCTGTCTAGTCCGCAGTGCTCCAGGCACAGGTCGAGTTCTGGCCTGTTGCCTGGATTGAGGGATCAACCCCCTTGGGGGTTGTCTCCCCGGCGCGCCGTTTGGCCCCACAGTATTGTGGGGGGGTAGCCTCTTGGGCCATGCCAACCTGGACACGACCGATCTCGTCAGATCTCGGAAACTAAGCAGGTTCGGCCCTGGTAGTTCTTGGATGGGGGACCCCCTGGAAATACCAGGTGCAGTAAACTAGAGTGCTTCAGGGCGGCGTGCCAAAGGGGGGAAGGGCCTACTCTTGATTTGGGCCCTGTCCGATACGCTGGTGATGTGGGGGGTGGTGTCATCAGTGACCGTCTGGTGGGGTCCTGGCCCTCAGGCTGTTCCTGGGGCTGAGTCCTCCTCCGCGCTCCGCTGCTACGGCCTTGCCACGGGGTTGGGTTCTTGACCTTTGACCCCGTGATGTTGGGGGCTGTAACAGTTTTTTTCCCCTTCCTGTTCGTTCCCTAGTGGCATGTGGGATGCGCGCCTGAGTGGTTGCGGGTCCTTCTGTGAAGGTAAGTCCCACGATCTGCTCACCCTGTGCGTTGAGGTGCTAAACCCTCTTTGCACAGTCGGATCCGATTCCCTCCCATCCCCCTTTAGGGGGGTCCGGGGGCTCGGGTCCTCCCCGGTTCTGATGGTTGTGGTGGGCCTCAGCGGGTACATTTGTCGAGCTTCCGCTCTGCTCAGCTCCTGTGTTCCACTAGAGTGCAGAGCGTAAGCTATACAATAATATAACATACGGTTATCCTATAACCATAGTTATATGAGTATATCGAGCGCTCTGCACTGACTCACTGAGGACCCCGTGGTCTTCGCCTTCGGTGGTGAAAGACTTGGGAAGGAGCTGTTAGTATGGCCACGACCCCGCTTATGTAGAGGAGCGGATGTGGGTGTGGCCAGGCGGATGGGTGTGTACATGTGGAGAAAATTATTCAGTATTAGATTGATAAAGGGATGTGGTTCCACTAGAGTGCAGAGCGCTCGCTATACTCATATAACTATGGTTATAGGATAACCGTATGTTATTAATGCTCACAGAACCAGAGAGATCCCTACATGGATCCCGTTCTGGCTCTCAATAGAATAAAGCATTCATACTCACAAGAGATCACCATAGTTGTCACCGAAATGGGATGAGTGAGGTCAAAAACGTCCCCTGTTTTTGCCTCCTGTCTATAGGGATGGGTACCGAATCCGGTACTTTTAAGGGTACCGGCCGAATCACGTCGGTACTACCGAGTACCGGTTCACGTGAGATCCACATTTCGGTACTGTTTTCTTTTCTTTTATTCCGATGACGTCAACGTTTCATTTACCGTGAAATGAAACCTATGAAGTGTGCCGCACGTTCACGTCAACATTCACACGCACAATACACGCTTACCTGGGATTTTACTTGATTCAACAACAAAGCAGTCGGGGCAATGGCAAGCGAAAACGGTCGCAAGTGTTGTTACACTTTACAGAGCTAGATGCAGACAATGCTCGCTGCAATATTATATATTATATAAATAATGATAATAAATCATTTGAAGTTTGGATTTTGAGGTAGGTAGATACAATTTTTAGAGATTAAAGTACCGGAAAAAAGGTATGTTGGGTACCGGTATCGATTCACAGGTACTGGTAGTCTGGTACAGGTATCGGTTCAAATGTGAACGGTACCCAACACTACCTGTCTAAACCTCGTGTTCTGCTTTATATACTGGTGATGACCTCATCACCTCCAACTATGGCCGGCCAATGAGAATCTGCTTACATGCTGAGCTGGCATTTGAAACTGTCGTAATTGGTCATGTAGACCCTTTTGGGATTTACAACTCCGCCTGGAGCCAACTGCCCTGATTGCAGCTGGTCTCCTTGGTCAGAGCGCTCTTTTCAGCATATTAATATAAGAAAACATTTCTAGGTAGATAATCATAATATACACTCTATCATTGTTGTCATTATTGAAAATGCTTCACACATATACTAAACACTTGTATTACTGAAAGAGGAAGTACACACATATATCTTGTCATTTAATAAGCTAGGTTCACCA
>NC_140169.1:115483033-115508033 GCF_963971535.1 Notolepis coatsorum | reverse complement strand
GTCAGTGTATACTACTGTACCATCAGAATCACCACACTGTGCGTCAGTGTATACTACGGTACCATCAGAATCACCACACTGTGCGTCAGTGTATACTACGGTACCATCAGAATCACCACACTGTGCATTAGTGTATACTACTGTACCATCAGAATCACTACACTGTGTCACTCATTAAACTGCTTGTCTCTCTCATCATCTGACTCCTGGAGTTCAAAGTCAGGTTCCGCATCATCCTGCAGTTTTTTACTGTATAGTAACCTGCAAATGTCCGTGCATTTGTCAGTCCATTTGACAGGCACGTGCAGCTCGGCATTTTGCATGAATGTGATTGATTGATTGATTGAAAAGTTTATTAACAGATTGCAGAATGGGTACAGTACAGTACATCTCAATACATACAATTGTTAAGGGGATGCAGACCAGAGAAAGACTTTCGTCTTGTTTCCACCAGGGTCCCCCATTTTCAATTCATCATAACATATATGACATACATGACATACAGATAGACAGTACTGCTACATCTATACATTTATGACATATCAGATTTGCAAATACAGTACTGTTTGTGATACAAAAGTGTCCAGAAAAGGAGTGTATATACATTTGGCGTAGAAACTGTACATTGGAGGAGGTTGGTGGGGTGGGGTTGGGTGGGTTGGGTGAGGGCTGTACATTGGAGGTGGGGGGGGGGGGGGGGGGGGGGTTGGGTAGGGGACACACACACATTTTACACTGTACATTGGAATGTTGACAAAGCCTTACTTGGTCATTTACTGTACAACTAGGTTAGGACATTTGTAGGGGCCAGTTTCGAATTGCAGTCTCACGTAGGTGTTTTTTGAGAGTGTTTTTGAAGGTGGGTAGTGATTCACATTCCTTTACAGCTTTAGGCAGGGCGTTCCACATTGATGTGGCATAATTGCGAAACGTGTTTAGTCCCTTGTTTGAGCCGAATCTGGGTTTTACATGATTTGTGGAGCTCCCTCTGGTGTTGTGATCGTGGTATTCACTGACCTTTGGGAAGTATTTTGACATGTACATGGGTACCTTGGTCGCGTAGTGTATCTTGTAGACCAGGCCCATTGCAAGTTGCTGTACTCTGTCGTCTACTCTAAGCCATCCTAGGTTGTCAAAGTGGGCAGGGGTGAGGTGGGTTCTAGGAGTCAGGTCAAGTAGTAGTCTGACTAGCTTGTTTTGAGATGTTTGTAATTTGTTTTTTAGTGCCTTTGAGGTGCTTTGGTACCATGAGGTGCAAGCATAGTCGTAGTACCCTTGAATGAGTGCTCCTGCTAGAGTCTTCAGGGTATTCTTGTTTACCAGAGAGGAGATCCGGTACAAGAATCGCGTTCTTTGGTTGACTTTTTTTATTACATTGGATGCCATTTTGTCACAGGAAAGATTAGCCTCTAGGATGGAACCCAGGTAGGTAATTTCATCTTTCCTTGTGACAATATTGTCACCCACTGTAACCGAGAAGTCGTCAGTCTTGCTGAGTTTGTTATTTGAACCGAAGAGAATGGACTCTGTTTTGCCCATGTGTAATGATAGTTTGTTGTCGGCGAGCCATATGCAGATTTTGCCTAGTTCCGAGCTGAGGGCTTTTTCAACCTGTAACTTGTTCTTGTCAATGTGCACACTTGCATGTTAACAGTTCCAAGACCACATCTGGTGCGGGTGGGGAGCGCATCCAGTAAATGGCCAGCTTGCCATCATCGTCTGTCCATCCATTCTCTGTAGGGCTTGGCACCACAGGGTTAGCCTGCAGACTTCCAGATTGCTGCCTGATAGTTGGCTCGTTGAACAGGCAGGGAGAGACAGTCTCTACATGGTGGCAGCTGGCTGGACTCGACCTCTACCATTTTGATACAGAAGAGCTGGTAGCACAGTTCGTTCATCTCACCAGCGTTGCTATTAGCAACATACATGCGACAGGTGAACTACTCAATAATCTGGAACAGCTCATCACTCACATTTTGTGACTGCCTCAGTCGACTAAAAGTCTCTCTGTGTCCTTTCTCCCCATCTTCAGGGCGTTCCTTCAACCGGTGAATACACTGTGTAGCCTGTGTAGGCATGTGAGCCAATCAGGCTGCCACAGCTGATGTCAACAAAGTGTGAGCGGTTCTGTGTCCTGCACTTCTGGTAGCAGCCCGATTGCGAGCGTCGCAAACTTTGCTCTCGTCTGTCGGCTCCGGGCTGCGTTTCTCCCCATCATTCAATACATTGTTGGAAAGTTGAATGGAAGTGGACGGCCATTTTGGATAATCACGCTGAATTATTGCGGTACACACATTACAAAAACCTTTGTAAAACACTCATTTTCCGTGGGATTTTTATACACTTTGGACCTGTATGACTATAAGACTTCAGGCTATGGAACTGTTATGTTTTCCAGCTTCTACCTCTCAGCTGGAACCCAAAAACAGGTATCTGGCAACAAGTCAACACAAAAGTAAGGAGCAAATATTTTATTTCAGTGTGTTAAAAGTAAAACCTCTGTTTCTCTATTACAGTGGCACTCAAAGTGATTTTTCTTTATTGTGTAAGAAACTTCAGAATGTTACCTTTAAAAAAATACCAGACTCATGCATGTGCTATAAGTATAAAGTATAATAAATCGTGGGCGGCTAGGTGGTGTAGTGGGCAAGGCGCTTGCCACCAATGCAGGAGACGCTGGGTTCGAGCCCAGCTCTCCACATTGCTATCAGCTTGGCTGGTCGTTCATACTAATACAATTGGCAGTATTAGGGGGTAGGAAGCTGATGGGTGGGGATCGGACGTTGTGGACAGCGACTCCTACAGGTCGGTTGGTGCGCCTGCGCAGCAGAATCAGGAAGCGACGGGGGCGGAGTGTCCCTCCCACGCAGACCCCCGCCGCTGAGAGATCGCGCTGTGCAGGTGAAAAGATGCGACGGCTGCTTCCTCTAGTACCGGAGGGGACACGTGATGTAAGGCTTCGTCCACATTGCAGCCGGCTTGTGGGAGACATGGCCTAACAGCGTTCGAGACAGGGGAGGGTAGAATTGGACGATACGAAATTGGGATGGGAGAAAAATTGAAAATGGGAGAAAAAGTTGATAAAAAAAAAAAGTATAATAAATCGCAAATTACCTTGGGTATGCAATCGACAGGTGTTTTATGCAAAATTTGCAGGACTGTTAATAAGGGGTTAAAATATGTAAATAAAGTACTAATCAACCACAGGAAAAATTACATATTGTATGTTATGTTATAGCTATAAGTAATATATTTATGATATGTTCATATTACACACATATTACACACTGATGAAGGCCGGACGGTCGTAAACGTTTTGTGTGTATTAAAATTGTGCGTATTCAAATAAAATAATACGATATTCCTTGAGTGCTGAGGAACTTGTGAGGAACGTGTGATAGACTTCAAACAGTTCCATGATGCGTGTACAAGGGCTGTTCTTGAGGACCTCCTTCAAAGCGGATTGTGAGACTTCTTTCCCAAGGCTGTCAATTGTTCTCAGTGTCTCATCCAGGTGAACCATGTCATTCATGTGAGATGCTTCCAACCAGGACAGGAAACCATTCCATGTCAGTTACACGAGAGCCTCATACAGGAGCTTGTGTAGCCACACTGTGTCAGGATGGAGGTAGGTGAGTTCCAATTGTTGTAGGCAATCACAGAGACGGAGTAGGTATACTCTTGAACAGGTTCGACTTTAATGGTAAAGAACACAAAGAGTAATACTAGGATACTATGCCAAGGCAAGGGAATGAGAGAATTAGGTAATGGAGCTTAGTGGTGGTCCAGAACTGGAACCGCCTGCGTTATCTCCGAACGCCTATAGTGAAGACCTGACAAATGACAAGCAGAGGAAAGGAATGTTATATAGCCACCAAATACCAACATTCCACACACACCCCCGTGACAGCCAATCAGAAGCCAACCCCTAATTGACAGCACTAAATGACAGGGAAAACAAGTGACAGTAATCAAGTGACAGATGACAGAGAAGGTGGGAGGTTCCCGACCATAGTCAAGAACCAGAATCGTAACAGTACCCTCCCCCGACGAACGGCACCAGACGTTCACCTGGGGGCCTCGGGATTCAGCCGCCGGAAATCATCGATCAGGCTGGGATCTAAAATATCCCTTTGAGGCACCCAAGAACGCTCTTCTATCCCGTACCCCTGCCAATCCACCAAGAACTGAAACCCCCTACCCCTCCGCCTACAACCCAGTATCCTCCGCACCGTGTAAATGGGCTGACCACCCATAAACCGAGGCGGAGGAACCGTAGGCAGTGGCGGGGCCAAGGGCGATGAGAGGAACGGCTTCAACAGGGACACATGAAACGTCGGATGAACCCTCATAGAACTCGGAAGCCGTAGCCTGTAAGCCACAGGATTCACCCGACGTACCACCTTAAAGGGTCCTATAAAGCGAGGAGCCAGCTTCCTGGATTCCACCCGGAGAGGGAGATCCCGGGTGGAAAGCCAAACCCGCTGCCCAGGACGGTAAACCGGAGCCGGATGACGCTTGCGGTTAGCCTGCCACATGTGCCTGAGCCGAGGGCACCTCCGCCTCCTGCTCCTGCTCGGGAAACAAAGGAGGTTGAAAACCATACTGACACTGAAAGGGAGACATACCGGTAGAGGAGGAGAGGAGGGTATTATGCGCGTACTCAGCCCATGCCAACCTCCTACTCCACGTTGCCGGGCAACCGGCAACGTAACATCTCAAGACCCCCTCCAGGTCCTGGTTGACGCGCTCCGTCTGCCCGTTCGACTGCGGATGAAACCCAGACGAAAGGCTGACGGAGGCGCCGAGACCGGCGGCAAACGCCTTCCAGAACCTGGAAGCGAACTGAGGACCCCGGTCCGACACGATATCCACCGGAAGCCCGTGGACCCGAAAGACATGCTGTATCACCAGATCAGCAGTCTCTCGGGCCGATGGAAGCTTGGGGAGAGGAACAAAATGAGCCGCCTTCGAGAACCGGTCCACCACCACCAAAATGGCGGTGAACCCGTCCGAAAGGGGGAGGCCAGAAATAAAGTCCAGGGATATGTGCGACCAGGGCCGTTTAGGAATAGGAAGTGGCCAGAGGAGACCTGCCGGTTCCATGGGTCCTGGTGGCCCCAGGGTGGCTGGTGAGGGATGAGGCATGCGCCCACTGCAGCAAACGTGAGCGTGCCGCCTTGGGCACATACGACCGCCCCGGAGGGCCCCCGCCAGGATCGGGCTCCCGCGTCAGCGCCGACCTTACCACCTTATCTATGCCCCAAGACACGGGTGCCAAAATCAAGGCCGGTGGAATAATGGGATGGGGCTGCTCCTCCCGGCCAGGAAGATCAAACTGGCGCGATAACGCGTCGGGTTTGATATTCTTGGACCCGGGTCTATAGGAGATGGTAAATTGAAATCGTGTGAAGAATAACGCCCACCTGGCCTGGCGAGCGTTAAGGCGTTTAGCCCCTTGGATGTAAGCCAAGTTCTTATGATCGGTCCAAACAATGAAAGGATGTGCCGCCCCCTCCAACCAATGTCTCCATTCCTCCAGTGCCAATTTGATAGCCAACAACTCCCGATTACCCACGTCGTAGTTGCGCTCGGCTGATGACAGACGGCGAGAAAAAAAAGCACACGGGTGCACTTTCCGATCCTTTAAGCACCTCTGAGAGAGCACCCCCCCCCCCCACAGCGATGTCAGAGGCATCCACCTCCACAATGAACGGAACCTCTGCATCGTGGCGGATCAATACAGGAGCGGATGTAAACCGACGCTTGAGATCGCAGAAGGCCGACTCTGCCCTAGGCGACCATTCAAAGCCAGGGAGAGAGGCCTTAGTGAGAGCTGTTAACGGATTGGCTAAGGCGCTAAAGTTGCAAATAAAGCACCTGTAAAAATTTGCAAAGCCCAAAAAACGTTGTAACCCCTTGAGCGACGAAGGCCGTGGCCAGTCCAAGACTGCACTCACCTTGGCCGAATCCATGCGTAGATCACCCTTCGTCAACACAAAGCCCAGGAAGGAAACGGTATCAGTGTGAAACACACACTTCTCAGCCTTAACGAATAGTTGATGCTTGAGGAGACGGTCTAGCACCTCCCGAACATGCAGTTGGTGTTGCACCATATCGCGAGAAAAAATTAGGATATCAGCTAGGTAAACAAACACAGACACCCCAATCAAGTCTCGCAGCACGTCGTTAACCAGGGCTTGGAAGACTGCCGGAGCATTAGCCAAACCAAAGGGCATGACCAAATACTCATAGTGACCATTGGGTGTATTAAATGCAGTCTTCCACTCGTCTCCTTCTCTAATCCTGACCAGATTGTATGCATTACGTAAATCAAGTTTATAAAAGACCTGTGCCCCCTGTAAGCACTCAAAGGCCGTGTCCATGAGAGGTAAAGGATATCGGTTCTTGATGGAAACGTCATTCAATCCCCTATAATCAATGCACGAGCGCTGATCCCCATCTTTTTTGTCAACAAAGAAGAAACCAGCGCCGGCCGGGGATGTGGAAGGACGTATGTGCCCCGCAAGCAATGCCTCCTCAATGTAGGTGTTCATGGCCAAGGTCTCGGGGCGTGAGAGAGAGAACATTCGCCCGCGAGGCGGGGAGGTACCGGGTAGAAGATTAATGGGACAGTCGTATGATCTATGAGACGGTGGTGCTTTAGCACGCGTCTTGCTAAAAACGTCCGCCAGGTCCCAATAGATCTCAGGAACCCCTATCAAATCGGGATTAGAGGGTGGAACAGAATCTGCGACGCTCCCCACCACCCTGGAGAGAGAAGAAGGAGAAAAAAGAGAAGAGGGGAAGGGAGACAAGGGAGTGGACAAACTCTCGCCGACGACCGACTTCACGTCGACCTCCGTTGAGAGCTTGCCCGTGCTCCAATTAATATTCCGTACACATGAAGACAACCAGGGATGACCCAACACCATAACAGAATAGGGGGAGACAATAACAAATAATTGAACCCACTCCCACCCCCCACCCGCCACCCGGATGTGCATAGGAACAGTACGTTGTGTGACGCTCCCACTGCCCAGGGGCTGACCGTCCAGGGCGTAGACAGGAATGGGAACCCCCAACTCTTCTACCGGGATTCCCCATTCTCTCACCAACCCCAAGTGAATGAAATTGCCTGCCGCCCCTGAGTCAATGAGAGCCTTCGTTCCCCTAATGTTACCCCCACAGTTAACCGCCACCTCCAGAAATGTACGTGAGTCAGATGGTAGTGCTGGGGTGAGCCCACCTGCTGGCGCCCTCTCGAGGCCCGGCGGAGCACCTCCCCTTCCCGACTGGCGCCGAGTTGAGCCAGCCTGTTCCCGTCTGAGAGCGACAGCGCCCCAAGCTGCAAGGATTCATCACCCAGTGGCCCACTCGTGTAATGCGGGAAGATGTCAACAACGGGAGGAGAAAGGACACGTACCTGGGTAGTATCTTCACGCTCCCTCTCTCTCTCCCGATGTCGGTTGTCCATCCGTATGGCGGTGTTGATGAGCGTTTCCAGCTGCTCAGGGATCTCACGCATGGAGAACTCGTCTCGCATCCGTGCGGAGAGTCCCTTGAGAAATAGGACCACACAAGGAATTTCCGGAAATTCGATGGCGTATTCTGAGACCGTGCGGGAGCCCTGCCGGCAAGCGAGAAGCCGCCCACCGGCCTCGAAGACCGAGAGTAATCGGGAAGTGTCGAATACCCTTCTCAACTCCCTGGTGAAGTCGTCCACACAGTCGCAGAGAGGCGAACCGCTCTCTAATTCGGCCGTAGCCCAGGAGAGTGTTTGACCGGTGAGGAGGGTGATAATATATGCGACTTGTGCTCTGGAAGAGGGGAATGAGCGTGGCTGCAGCTGGAACACGAGTGAGCACTGGGTGATGAACTCCCTGCATCCCTCCGGTGCTCCCGCGTATCGGCCTGGAGCGGGTAGCCGTGGCTCCTGGTTCCGATCCTGGTGCCCAAGAGCTCCCCGACTCTCCTCGGTGTTGAACGTGGTGTTGAACGCCGCCTCTCCTGCCGCCGTCTCACCCACCGTCGTCCTTACCCCCGCCACCTCGACTTGTGCCTGCTGGGCTGTGATGAGCGCCGACTGCGCCGTCTCCTGCGACGCGCTGACGATCCCGCCCAGCCGAACCAACTCGGCGCTGACCAGATGTTGGTGTTCCTCCATGCGCTCCTGTGCACTCTTCTGTGCCCGGAGCATCTCCATGATTGCCTCCATGGAACTCTGATGGTCAGGTCTTCTGTCAGGATGGAGGTAGGTGAGTTCCAATTGTTGTAGGCAATCACAGAGACGGAGAAGGTATACTCTTGAACAGGTTCGACTTTAATGGTAAAGAACACAAAGAGTAATACTAGGATACTATGCCAAGGCAAGGGAACGAGAGAATTAGGTAATGGAGCTTAGTGGTGGTCCAGAACTGGAACCGCCCGCGTTATCTCCGAACGCCTATAGTGAAGACCTGACAAATGACAAGCAGAGGAAAGGAATGTTATATAGCCACCAAATACCAACATTCCACACACACCCCCGTGACAGCCAACCCCTAATTGACAGCACTAAATGACAGGGAAAACAAGTGACAGTAATCAAGTGACAGATGACAGAGAAGGTGGGAGGTTCCCGACCGTAGTCAAGAACCAGAATCGTAACACACTGTCCTGTTGTACTTGTGGCCATCCATCCATTCTGTGATCATGCCAGACTCAACGCAAAGGTCTTGGAGTCCAGCATCTTGGAAACGCTGTGTGCAGATGGTGTGGAATACCCCAAGCCTGACGATGATATCATGCCACTTGTCACAGTGTTTCCATGTGATCTCAACTGCCTTTGCATACAGGGCTTGGTCAAAGACGCAGACAATCTTTGTCAAGCCTAGCTACTGCATGATGCTGGTTCAGCACCTCATTGACAGTAGACATTTGTGTCACTGGAGCATTGATGGTAGGCCGGGATGACTGTCATCTCACCATGAGTCAAGATGTTGAAGCCTGTCCAGCTGCTGACTGACTGGTCTTCTTGTTGTGACATGTGACATGTGTGCTAGGACCCAAACAGGGTTCTTCTATCTGGCAAGCTGAGTACTGGCTGCAGTTTTGGAGTGGGCATTGGTTGGACCGGAACTGGATTCACCGTATTTGCATGCACAGCAATCCCATTGACTCACAATTGAGATATGCCCTCACCATTGACGGTTTCTTCAAGATGATCGGTATTGTCCTAGGCTAAAGTTGTGAATATACAAGGGTGTTAGGTGGTAAGGGAATGTCACGCCCTGATGACAAGAGTTTTCTGAAGATACAGGTCAGTGTCGATCTCTTCCATTGGTGAATAGGACACAATGTGACCAAGTTGGTTGAGGATGTTTATCAGCTCTACATTCCCTGTCAATGACTTGACACTGAAAGACAGAACGATCTACTTGGAAGGTTTAGTTGTTCCACGTGTCACTGCATATACTATGTCATGGCCAAATGATTGAAGAAGTCGCTGAACACTGGGATTATTTCTCTTTATTTTACACGGATGCCATCAATAACTTTCTTCATAGTCAAGATACTGTGGCATTGCTGTTATCTGTCCCCCAGGAAGGTCTTTTGTCAGTTCAAACTGGTGCATGATTTGGTATCTGAGCTGCCCTGAGAAGAGTTCTCCAGGAGTCAACACTTCTGTACCATCTGTCCTGGAAATAGCCGAAACTAACAACTTCCTCTGTCAAAAGAGACCTGGTTAATATGATTTATTAACTCAATCAAAGTATCAATACAAAAATAGTCAGAGTCAGGCTGGATGACTCTCAACGAGGTGTTTAGCTAAAACACCACGGGAAGAGAGAGTCCTCACCGGATCTTCAAACATCTTCATACATAGGGGTTTCCGGTTCCGCTCGGATCAGATGGCTTCTTGATCTTTTCGAGCTCCGTGACCACTTAACATTAATATTGATAACAACGTTAATTTCACGCCATACGCTCACAGTATACATCGTAATTATGACTAAACAAATACCAAACCAGATTGGAACGTTAAATGAGGTGGACAGAGATTTTATCAGGGCTCTGTTCCGTGTTGAACTAGAAGCTAGCACACTGAAGCTAACTAATAGACTGGACTCGCTTCAAGAAGAAATAGACCAACTCCACCGAAATCTCGGCTATAGAAGAAATTTGCTTGTTTATGAACATAAGATGTCTGACCTAGAGGTCCGGAATAGAAGGTGCAACATCAGAATATACGGCTTGCCCGAAAACATCGAGGATGATGCGCCGATTCATTACCTAGAACGGATGATCCCCCAATGGTTTCCGACCGTCATCCTCCCGGAGATTGAGCGGGCGCATAGAATCTTCAGGAGCGGTCCCCCGGAGAAGGGCAAACGTCCACGCGCCTTTATATTCTGCTGCCTGCGGTTCACTACACGCCAGACTATTCTCCAAGAGGCCAGGAAACACCATCCAACCACCATCATACCCTTAGATTCGCCACGGATTTCAGCGATTACACCACAAGGCATTGCAGGGCCTTCTCTAAGGCTATGGGATTCGCTTGTGAGAAGGGCATCGAGGTTTACCTACTATACCCTGCAACTTTGAAAGTCAAGATGGGCCGCGGCGTTGTTTCCTGCAACCGCCTATTCACGTCGCCAACCGAGGCGGAGAGTTTCCTTCGACGCGGCACGACGGCCCCCCCTGTTGAGGGAGGCGAGCCGGCCCCGGTGGAGCAGGTTACGGGCATCGGGAATAACAGGCCCCGGAGCCTTGGTATGCTAAGTACGAGCCGTGCTTATTTTCCGGCTCTCCAAGCTAACACTAACGTTACCACTCGCCTACCACAGCTTTTCAGACCAACAGAACGGTAACACTCAAGGTTTATCTATGCTGTATTATTCCAGCAACGGGTATGCATACTGACTATTTTCAAGTGTAATTCAGACGACCTGTGTTTTTTAACGTATCTGCTTTTTATTATCTGAACATTGAACTCCGCATTGAACTTCGTGTAGCAGGGTGGATTATCCCTGCTTCGTGGGAACGGGTGGGCACAATCACTGGGTAGCGAGACACAGTAGAGCTCTGTCTAACTGCACCTCCGTTTTTGAGTCTGGAGCTTCAACTGGAGGCTGGCAGTGCGAGTGGATGGGGCCCGGGATTTACCAACCTGGTCTGGTACTCTGGTCTTCCTCCCCTGCAGCAGGGCGGTCAGCAGTACTCCCCAACACGCTCCCACTTCCCCCAATTACTCCTACAACCCTCCCACACCTAGTGACTGAATTGTAAATAAATAACTTGGTTCCCCCCGCAAGCAGTACCCTCCCTCAGTGACACTAGAAACCTTACAATAAAAAGGGAAAGGTGGAATAGGAAGGGGTTAATGGTATTAACGTTACCCACACCAAAAGAGTTGTCAAACGGCTCATGAATGGACACGCACACAGAACTCCCATCTAATTCTTTAATGCTATTTTGTACTGTTCAGTTACACGAATGAATGGGAGTGCTCTAATGCAGGGGTTCTCAACCTTTCTGCTGCCAAGGCACCCCTGTGTCCAAAAAAATATTCCAGGGCACCCCTACATACGATAAAGACTTTTGCTGTCCTGTCTTTTTTGCTACAATGATGACAAAAGTGCTTGCTTTCAAAATAACGTTTATTTAACCCATTGAAACCGGGAAACACATTTGTGTGTATATGCAGGCTATATAATGCATTATTAGCAGGCGTTTCAGGTCTAAATGTATAAATAAATATAGCAATAGTGTGACCATTTCTCAAACAGAAAATCATGTATTTTTTTTTAAATACAGAAAAATATCAATAAAGTGCTCTGTTGCAGCTGCACTGTTTTCCATAAAAATAACATAGTGTGACCATTTATCAAACAGAAAATCATGTATTTATTTTTTTAAATACAGAAAAATATCAATAAAGTGCTATCTGTTGCAGCTGCACTGTTTTCCATAAAAATAACATAGTGTGACCATTTATCAAACAGAAAATCTTGTATTTATTTTTTTAAATACAGAAAAACATCAATAAAGTGCTATCTGTTGCAGCTGCACTGTGTTTTCTATACAAATAACATTGTGACCATTTCTCAAACAGAAAATCATGTATTTATTTTTTTAAATACAGAAAAATATCAATAAAGTGCTATCTGTTGCAGCTGCACTGTTTTCCAAAAAAAAACTAGTGTGACCATTTCTCAAACAGAAAATCATGTATTTATTTTTTTAAATACAGAAAATATCAATAAAGTGCTATCTGTTGCAGCTGCACTGTTTTATATACAAATAACAGTGTGACCATTTCTCAAACAGAAAATCATGTATTTTTTTTAAATACAGAAAAATATCAATAAAGTGCTATCTGTTGCAGCTGCACTGTTTTCCAAAAAAAATAACTAGTGTGACCATTTCTCAAAATGTCTCAAATTATAAATAAATACAGAAAATAAGCACTTGTGGACATTTCTAGCTCAGTGTGAGGTCTGCTGCTGCTTCTGGCTAATGATACGGTCAATACGTGGGGAGATCGATGACAAGGCAACACGCATGTCATCCTCAAGGCTCAACTTGGCCCTATATTTGGTTTTGAGAGCTGTCATGGATGAAAAGCCAGCTTCACACAAATATGTGGTGCTGAATGGTATCAACACCTTAAGTGCTGTATCGTGAGTTACTTGGTACTCAGCACCACACTCTGACCAAAATGTTTCCAGGGGCACTTCACCGAAACGAGCTCTCCAGGTGGCATCAGATGATATATCAATGAGTTCTTCCAAGAGTTTGGATGGATATGTGTCAGGAAGCTTCATCTCGATGTCGTCTGTAAAGGGGTTCTTTATCCACAGGTAGGTATAGCTACTTCCTCCTCGCTGAGTTCAGGGAAATAACTGTTGAACTTGTCCAACATCCCTGACAAGTGTGCTGTTACCTGGCGCTTAATGGTTCTGAAATCCATGTTTTTCTCCTGAAGGAAGGCATGCAACTGTTTGAACATATCAGTGATTCCTGATGAGGCTCGATTTTTCCACATTTGTAACTTTCTTTTGAAAGCCTCCACTCTTTCATGCTGGGTAATGATGTTTGTGTTTCCACCCTGCATTGTTTTGTTGAGTTTGTTTGTTTCATTAAAGATGTCTGCAAGGTAGCTGAGTTGAGCCAACCACTTCTCATCCTTGAGGAGCTCAGCCAGTTCAGGTTTCTTGTCTGAAAGGAAGGTATGCAGTTCCTCCCTGAGGCTGAACAGGCGCATCAACATGTTTCCCCGGGACAGCCATCTTACCTCAGTATGCATGAGCAGGGAATGATAGTCAGAACCCACCTCTTCACAGAGGGCAGTGAATAACCTGGAGTTTGTGGCTCTTGCTTTAACAAAGTTCACAATGGTCACAGCATTGTTCAAAACTTCGTGGAGCCTGGGATCAATGTCCTTTGCGGCAAGCGCGTCTCTGTGCAGAACACAATGCATTGAGACGGCACGGGGAGCGACAGCTTTTATTCTTTGAACTACTCCGGTGTGTCTGCCTGTCATTGCCGCGGATCCATCTGTGCACACTCCAATGCAGTTGCTCCAGCTTATTCCATTTGACCTCATGAAATCATCCAGTGCTTCAAAAACATCTTTTGCCGTTGTAGTCGTCTTGAGCTCTTTACAAAACAAAAAGTCTTCCCTTATCTCCTTTTCCCATTCATAGCGAACGTATGAGAGTAGATGGGACATTTTAGACACGTCTGTCGACTCGTCTAATTGGATGGCAAAATCATTTCCACGAAGGCGTGCAGCGCACTGTACCATTATATCCTCCGACATTGACGAGATGTGCCGTTTAACGGTGTCATTTGACATCGGTATTTTTGATAACTGCTTGGCCTTTTCCTCTCCAAACAATTCTCTGACTATCTCAGTTGCACAAGCCATAACCAAGGTTTCCCCGATAGTATGAGGCTTTTTATCTTGAGCTATCTTCTGGGCCACGACATATGATATTTTAAGCAGTTTCTTATCCACAGCGGTACTCTCTTTAATCCCTGCTTGTGTACCACACAGCTCTTTTGCCTTTCGCTCAAAAAATGCCCTGGTCTTGTCCTTGTAATGGCCATGTTTTGTCTGTAAATGTCTGATTAACTTGGAGGGTGCCAAAGACTTGTTGGACAGCACTTGAGAACAAATGACACATTGTGGTTGTGGTGAGCTTTTGCTCCCAGGGAATACAACAAAGCCATAATTAAGGTAACCATCTTCATATTTCCGACATTTTGCCAGTTTTGGTTTAGCCGAACATTTTAGCTTTTTATTATTAACAGCTTCTGTGTCATCATCTTCTGTGTCCAAGACTGGGTCAATCTCAGCGGTCGAATTGGTAATAGAAGGTACTGAATTGGTATTGGTAACTGTAACCTGTTTCGATGGACGAGTCAAAAACTTGTCCATTTTGTGTGAAAAATAAATTCAGCTTTGCGTTTCATATTGGAAATATTATTCTAGCGAGGTGACGCTTGATTATGACATCACATCCTGCCATTCTTTGTTGACGGTCAGCGATACAATGTTGACTTATAAAACAGCTATATATAAATGTAATCTGCAGAGTGCCTTTTACTGTTTATCTGTTAAATACAGTTTTCATTCATTCATTCATTCACATTTTGTATCATAATAATAACACAGCAGCGGATACACTCACTTTGTCTGCACTTGGCGAGTAGCCCATCACCGTAGCCCAAGCGTGTAATTAGCACGCTTGTGATCCGGTCTTGAACTTTCCATAACGTGTCTCGATAAATCCATTTGATTAGATCCAGCACTGAATGCATTTAGTAATTATTATCACGACAGCCGCCCGCTTTGCAATTCATTGATAACGGATCAGAGCCGGCTCTGTAACGGAGATAGGACCCGTGATGTGACGTCACACGAATGCGACTTCTCTGGAAATGCGTTGGAAAATCTGTTGGTAAAAGCAATGACGCCTGACGCGGACGTTAAGTTGTTTCTATAATAACTTTACGAAACGTGTGAAGACATTTTGATCGATTTCTTTTTTAGTTCATGTTATTAGATTAGGCAATTATTGTATACACATGAAGCACTAGATAGACTATTTGTTTAGTTAATAGTTGTCATTCTATATTCTTAAAGAAACATTCCCATCAGGCATCTCGCGGCACCCCTGACAGCTCTCCGCGGAACCCCTGTGTGCCGCGGAACCCCTGTTGAGAACCGCTGCTCTAATGGACTGTAGTCCTACCATAACTCCATGTGTAACTCAATACCTTATGTCTACGTATATTCTACACACACCTCCGTGTTAGTGCCTGGAGTATTAATATACTTTAATGTGTTTTACTCATCACCCACGTCTGGGTCAACACCCTGTATAATACCATTCTGATGACAACAGCAGAGAGGGTAGGATCTTTTAACTGAATAATACTTTGTACATCATTTTGAAGTGTGTGACTAAATTGTGTTGTGGAAATAGTTTGTAATTAGTTTCACCCAGCTGACAGAAACGGGAGGTGTGGCCTTTGTGCATGTGGCTTTTGTAGTTAAGTGGGCACTTGTGACCGTTTTTTTTGGTTAAATACCAGCTTTTTCTCTGTTGGAATCATTCTGATGACAACAGCAGAGAGGGTAGGATCTTTTAACCGAATAATACTGTGTACATCATTTTGAAGTGTGTGACTAAATTGTGTTGTGGAAATAGTTTGTAATTAGTTTCACCCAGCTGACAGAAACTGGAGGTGTGGCCTTTTGCTGCAGGTGTCACTCATCAGTAATTAGTGATAGTGATTTAAGGAGGAGTTTTCCTGGAGTTATCCGCCGAGGGATCCACCGATCCACCCAGTGCTAAGCACACCATAATCCTATATTTCCCTCCCACTCTGCTATTTCCCTACTATCTCGCTTCCTCCCTACAACCTTCTCCCTGCCACTCTTGACACCACAATGTGCCTCATACCTATATCCACAATCTGCTCCTCCAGAACTGACTCTACCCATCCACGCCAGTTTGCTAGCAACCCTGCAAATCTCTCCTACCCTCCTACAGCCACTAATACACCTGTCACAGTACGGGGAGGCTTATGGAATTGTCAATCAGCAGTCAAGAAAGCTGACTTCATTACTGCCTACGCCCATAGTCTAAATCTGCAGCTCCTGGCTCTAACTGAGACCTGGATAACTCCCAATAACTCATCAACACCTGCAGCATTATCTACAAACTATAACTTCACTCACACACCTCGACCCTCCAGACGGGGTGGAGGCACTGGCCTCATGACATCTCCTTCATGGGCTACAAACCTAACACAACTCCCAGAACTGTCACTCTCCTCCCTCGAATATCATGCAATATCTGTCTCTAATCCTTTCAATCTCACCATTGTTACACTCTATCACCCTCCAGGTCCCCTCGATCACTTCATAGATGAGCTGGACATGCTTCTAAGCTCCTTACCGGAAGATGGTACCCCGCTCCTTCTATTCGGTGACTTCAACCTGCCTGACTCATCTCAGTCAGTCCCAGTGGTCTCCCTCCTACAACAATTTGACCTGACTCCCACTGCCATGCCTCCCACCCACAAAGCAGGCAACTCCTTGGATCTCATATTTTCCCGTAACTCCAGCATCATTAACACCATGGTAACTCCCCTACATGTATCTGACCATTCCTTCATATCCTTCTCACTAACTCTCATGCTTAACCGAAAGGTCTTCACCCCAACTCAGACCGTCTCACTCAGACGTAACCTGGCATCCCTATCCCCCTCCACCCTCTCCTCTGATATAATATCCGCTCTACCTTTGAGTGACACCTTCTCTGCTCTCCCCACAGAGATGGCAACCTCCACCCTCCTCTCAGCCCTTGCAACCTCCTTTGACAAGCTCTGTCCCCTCGTTGAGAAACCTGCCCGCCGTTCCCCACCCAGTCCATGGCTGACGGATGCAGTGAGAGAACAAAGACAGGTCCTGAGAGCGGCTGAGAGGAAGTATAGAAAGTCACGCCTCACTGCTGACATCGACACATATCACAACCTCTTGTTAACATTCTCCAAAACCATTACTAATGCCAAAGCTTCTTTCTTTCACCATAGGATCGAGGCCTCTGCCAAGAATCTTCGCAAACTTCATGCTACCATGTCCTCCCTCCTCACTCCCCCCCCCACCCCCTCCTCCCTCATCTTTTTCTGCCGAAGACTTTGCGATCTTCTTTGAGGAAAAAGTGGAGAACATTCGCAGCTCCTTCTCCCAACCCCCACCCATTCCAAACGCTGAATCGAGAACCTCATCCTTCACTCTGTCATCTTTCTCTCCCATTACAGAAGCCGAGACCCTGACACTGGTAACGTCGAACCGTCCGACTACATGCCAGCTGGACCAGCTACCCTCCCCACTCCTCCAGACCATAGCACCGGACATCCTCCCATTCCTAACTGCAACCATCAACTCCTCACTCAACTCGGGGGTGGTCCCCACCTCCCTAAAACAAGCCAGAGTCACGCCCCTCATAAAAAAGAAAACCTGAACCCCACCGTCATAGGCAACTATCGTCCTGTCTCTCTTCTCTCCTTCCTTTCTAAAACACTTGAACGTGCTGTATCCAACCAACTTACTGCTTATCTCTTACAGAATGACCTCCTAGACCCCAATCAGTCTGGCTTCCGGACTGGCCACTCCACAGAAACGGCAGTCTGGCTTCCGGACTGGCCACTCCACAGAAACGGCCCTCATTGCGGTCACAGAGGCACTTCACTTAGCAAAAGCGAAAGGCCTCTCCTCTGTCCTGATTCTCCTAGATCTATCTGCAGCCTTCGACACAGTCAACCATCAGATCCTCCTCGCGGCCCTCGCAGGAATGGGAGTGGCTGGATCTGCGCTGACATGGCTGACATCATACCTCAATGAACGCTCCTACCAGAAGTCGCCTATTCTCAGTCCTTGCCCCACAATGGTGGAATGAACTACCCACCCCAGTTAGGACAGTCGAAACACTTCTTCAACCATTATCTGAAATAAAATAAAAAAAAATAAAAAATGTAAACCCTAACTAACCTTACTGTCATGCACTTGTCCTAATAAACTAACCTACACTGTAACACGCAACACTTTGATGAACATTGTTACTCAGCTGATAGAGTTGTACCCTTCCTGATGACTTGTCGTACAGAACTTGTAAGTCGCTTTGGATAAAAGCGTCAGCTAAATGACTAAATGTAAATGTAAATGTAGTCGACTGGAGCTTCAAATTAAGGTAGTGAAAAAAGAGATTAACTCTATTTTAAGACAACAATCTGAATTTCAAATGGATAGAACAAGACAGCACTACTACTACTTTCACGGCTCCAGGCCTAGTCACCTACTAGCTATGAAGATATGTGAAGAAAATAAAAAAGATTTGATAAAAAAAATACATCTTCATACATACAAAACTGGAAGGGGTGGGGGTCACAGGAACACACGACTTATAGGGGTGTCGTGACATTTTGGGGACATATGGAAAGGTGGGGAAGGGTTTGCTGGGGTTAAGAATGGGGGATGGGGGTAGGAAGGAAAGATGGGTGACGGAGATCATCAAAGAGAGGGGGGAAGGGAGTCTTAACTCCCACACATCAGAACAGTGGATGAAACACTCCATCCATGGTTGCTTTGGTAGTGGGCGGCTGTTACTTGCTTGTTCACCGTTGGCCATATTCGGTCAGTTCTCAATTGCAACAATGAATCAGAAATCAAGGTGAACAGGCTTGGGAGAGTAGGGAAAGAGGTGTTTTTCCAATTAATTTAATATGGTGGACTTCATAGGTCCTCATGGCAAAGTTGTTATCCGTGAGTAGACACATCTCTGGATACCAGTTGCAAGACTGTATGACTAACAGATTAGGAGATAAACAAATTAGAAAATGTAAAGTTCGGCCTGATGGTGGTGCTAGAGGAAAGGTCAGCAAAATAGATAGGCCACTTCCTCTAGGGGCCATGAATGTGCACAGCTAATAAAAAAAAGATTCTAACGAAAGGTATTACAATTTTTAAACATTATAGAACATATGGCCTGATGGTGGCGCTAGAAGTAACATAAATCAATGGAGTTAATCCTCTAGGGCAGTGGTTCCCAAACTGTGGTGCGCGCACCCCTTGTGGTGCGCGAGCGCCCTCTAGGTGGTGCGTGACATGAAAAGGCTAATGGTGGTAAAAAAAAATATATATATATATATATATATATATTTTTTTTTACAATACAATTTCATAAAAATCTTAGTCAAACCTTTAGTATTATGGATATTAAACATGCTGGCAGAGTACATGCATCCATGTTGTCGTGAACATTTTAATTAAATAAAGAAATTCCCTATCCATAGTCGCCGTGGGAAGAGATAAAATTAAAAATTAAATCTGTGCACGGAGACCAGCAACAATTTTTTTCTAACAGAAACCCATTGGGGGGTGCGTCAGCTAGGTCGGGAGGTGACAGGGGGTGCACGGCCAAAAAAGTTTGGGAACCGCTGCTCTAGGGTCGTGAATCTACACCGCAAATGTGAAAAGTGTTAACACGAAGAATCGGTGGCTGTAGCGGTAGAGCCGTCATTGGAGGATATAATGATACAGAATCGGAGCCACTCGGAATATCAATATCCTCTCTGAGTCTTGCAGAACATTGCGCTGTCCTTTTGAAGGTATATAGAGACAGATACAACAGACCGAATAATATAATGAGAGGACTTCAATCGCCTCCGCACGTATTCCACATGCCTGTATCCATGCTGCTCGCTGCCATTCATACCGGTTGAATGGGGGATTCATGTGTGAGAGTGTGTAGGTGTGTGGCGGTGGTGGTGGTGGTGGTGTGGACTGGGGGAACATATTCTCTCTTGTGGGATTGATGGAGTCAACCATTCCCTGTGGCGTTGGTGTGATTATGCACGTGCCCACTCCCCCACTATGTGCTAAGGTAAACAAAAACAGCTCAGTGTGTTGCAGCTCCCTGCGCATGCACGCACGCACACACACACACACACACACACACACACACACACACACACACACACACACACACACACACACACACACTCACACTCACACTCACACTCACAATCACACACACACACACACACACACACATACATATATTATACTCAATACACATGCATGTATACACAGGCATATGTATGCATGTGCACTTAAGCACACTCAAATACACACTCAATCAATCACAAAGATGTGCAAATGAATGCACACAAACACCCAATGACATACGCATACTGTAAGCGCATATGCATATACACACGTGCGCTTCCACAGAGGCACACACACACAGACACACACAGACACACACACACACACACACACACACACGTACACACACACAAAGACACAAAAATGTACAGAAACAAACATATAAAGATGCACACACAGACACACGCCCATACATCTTGCGCAGGGTGAATCACCAACCTGTCAGTCTTCCTAAGGGTCCTCAGCAGGATGACTCATCCTCCATCAAATCCTCGTCTAGGAAACCACACACACACACACACACACACACACACACACACACACACACACACACACACACACACACATGGTCTTGTATAATTTTACATCTTGTGCTTTTAACATGTTTTTATCTTTGCCTGGTGAAATAAATTAATAAATAGCACACACACACATGCGCACACACACACACACACACACACACACACAAGCACCCAAATACAATGCATACATACATGCATACATACACCCGAATACATACCCCCATTTGTGACTAATTTCACTGACCACGTGATCAGTCGATACGCACGCACGCACTCATACAATACACACACACACATGCACACGTGCAGCCAAATACAATGCATACTTACATGCATACATACACCAAAATACATACCCCCATCTGTGACTCATTTCACTGACCATGTGATCAGTCGATACACACACACACGTACAATACACACACATAGACACACGCGCGCGCGCACGCGCGCACGCACGCGCGCACGCACACACACACACACACACACACACACACACACACACACACACACACACACACACACACACACACACACACACACACACACACACACAGGGTTTCCCTATTCTGTATGCTTGTCAGAGATTACTGGATATGTACAGATGGTGGGGGAAGCCCACAGCCACATTCAGTATCTGAATGCGTAGGTGTCAGTGTGTACGTGTGTGTAATGTGTGTATGTGCATGTGTATGTGCATGTGTATGTGTACATGTGTGTGTGTGTGTGTGTGTGTGTGTGTGTGTGTGTGTGTGTGTGTGTGTGTGTGTGTGTGTGTGTGTGTGTGTGTGTGTGTGTGTGTGTGTGTGTGTGTGTGTGTGTGGGTGGGTGTGTGGGTGTGTGTGTGTGTGTGTGTGTGTGTGTGTGTGTGTGTGTGTGTGTGTGTGTGTGTGTGTGTGTGTGTGTGTGTGTGTGTGTGTGTGTGTGTGTGTGGTGTGCACACACACACACGTGTGTATGTGTGTATTGTATGCGTGTGCGTATGGACTGATCACATGCTCAGTGAAATGAGTCACAGGCGGGCTTGCCAGGGAGCGGCTGCTGGTTGGAGCCGCTTGGGCAGGAATCTCATTAGCCACGCGCCGCTGAGCGCAAGACTCCGGCGAGGTTCACACCAGACTCCCTCTCATGTTACCTGGTGTTTGATCTGCACTCTGCTGCAAAATGGCCGCCCTGGAATCAGCCCTGATGTCACTGGAGAAGCCCCATACTTTCTAATCAGCGTTTTAAACGGCTTTCTTCACACCCCATTGGTTCATCTAATACAGCGTTTCCTAAAGAAAAACTGTGGGTCAGGAATTGAAATGGGACCTGCTTCTGATGGTGTGACTTTACATGGTTTACATTGCAAACTGTGTGTTTTTAATGAGCCTGGATTCCCAGGGCAAGACTATTAAATTAACTCAATTTGCATCCAGGGACGGAGGAAAAAGTAAAGACACCATAAAGTGAAAAACCTTTGTTTTTTCCAAGTACCTGCATGTACTGTGGTGTACTGTGGTGTACTGTGATGTACTGTGCATCAATGTACCACTATATGCCAAAACACTGACAAGGAAAAAAAGATATCACATTTCCCTGTACTACTTTATCTGTATTAGAATATTTTCTAATCCTGAAAACATTTAGTTATTAATTAATAATAATAATAATAATAATAATAATAATAATAATAATAATAATAATAATAATAATAATAATAATAATAATAATAATAATAATAATAATAATAATAATAATAATAATAATAATAATAATAATAATAATAATAATAATAATAATAATAATAATAATAATAATAATAATTTCTTAAATTTATATAGCGCCTTTCAGGAAAACCCAAGGCGCTTAACAGAGGAGGTGGACAAACTAAGGGGAAGGAAATCAGAGGGACAATTGAGTAAAGTAGGGAAGTCAGGCAGAGTCATTAATACATTTGGTGAAGAGGTAAAATTTTTGTTGAGATTTGAATGAGTCCAGGGATGTAGCGTTGCAGATGTCTGGAGGGAGGGAGATCCAGAGGGTGGGTGCGGCAACAGAGAAGGCCCTGGGACCAACAGTCTGCATGTTGGTGGTGGGGATGGAGAGGAGACCAGAGTCAGAAGACCGCAGCCTCCAGGGTGGGATGGGATGGAGGAGATCAGCTATACTGGGGGGCAAGGGAATGAAGGGCTTTGTAGGTGATGAGGAGGATCTTAAAGTCGATGCAGGACTTGACTGGAAGCCAGTGGAGGTGGATGAGGGTGGGGGTGATGTGGTGCCAGGGCTTGGTGTGGGTGAGAACCCTAGCAGCTGGGTTTTGGACATATTGCAGCCTGTTCAGGGCATCGCTGGGTAGCCCTGCAAGGACGGAATTGGAGTAGTCCAGACCGGAGGTGATAAAGGAGTGGATGAGTGTCTCTGCTACGGAGTCAGAGAGAGATGGCCAGAGCCTGGATATATTTTTGAGGTTGGAAAAAATCTGATTTGGTTATTGATTTAATGTGTGAATGAAGTGAGAGGGTGGAGTCCAGTATGACACCCAGGTTGCGGACTTCTGGGGAAGGGTGGATGGAGCAGTCATCAACTTCTAGAAGGAGATCTCCAACCTTCTGGAGCAGTGACTGCTTGGCCACAACCATGAGCTCTGTCTTCTTGCTGTTTAGTTTAAGGCAGTTGGGTGACATCCAGGCCTTGATGTGAAGGAGGCAGTTAACGAGGTGCTGTGGGGGAGATGAGTGGAGTGTGAGGTGCTGATGTAGAGCTGAGTGTCATCAGCATAAGAGTGAAATTGAGACTGTGTTTGTGACCAAGGGGGAGCATGTAGATAGTGAAGAGGAGTGGACCAAGAACAGAACCCTGAGGCACACCTTGGTTGACTGGGGCAGGGGTGGAGGTGGAGTTACTGATGGAGATGTTTTCTGTCAGTGAGGTAGCAGAGTGGTAATGAGGAGGTCATTGGTGACCTTGGTGAGGGCAGTCTCTGTGCTGTGGTGTTTCCTGAAGCCAGATTGGAAGGGTTCATAGAGCTCATGGTTGGACAGGTGTGAAGTTGGGAAGCCACTGCTCTTTCCATGATCTTGCTTAGGAAAGGAACTTTGGAGATTGGCCGGTAATTACCGAGGTCATCTGGGTCCAGACCAGGCTTTTTTAATATGGGTGTGACAGA
The DNA here is from genome assembly GCF_963971535.1 of Notolepis coatsorum. Taxonomy (NCBI): domain Eukaryota; kingdom Metazoa; phylum Chordata; class Actinopteri; order Aulopiformes; family Paralepididae; genus Notolepis; species Notolepis coatsorum. The sequence goes on along the minus strand of NC_140169.1, from coordinate 115,484,353 downwards.
CGCTGTCTTAAAACTTGAAGGTACCCTGCCCGATTCCAGGGAGGAATGTATTATTCCCACTATGGTGGGGCACACGGCAGGTAGACCAGCTTTGACCAGGACTGTGGGCAAAGGGTCAAGGGAGCAGGTGGAGGCCTTGGCCTTGGTGACCAGTTTAGCCACCTGCAGAGCGTCAACAGGTGCAAAGGAGGAGAGGGAACACTGAGGCTGACGAACAGCAGGGGGGGTACAGTGCTCGGCACCCCCACCCCACCACACACTGGACTGTAAGTGGAAGGGGAGGGGGCAGGGACTGAGAGATGGTGATAGATGGCATCCACTTTTCCATGAAAAAAGTCCTGGAATTTTGTACAGAGGTCAGTGGCACCTGGAGGTTGAGGGGTGAAGATGGGGGAGAGCAGGCGGTTGATGGTGGTAAAGAGTCATCTGGGGTGGTTTTGTTGTTTGTTGATGAGGGTGGAGTAGTATAGAGACTTGGCCTTGGCTAAGGCATCCTTGTACCATACCACATGGTCTTTGTAGGCCTCGCGGTGGACGGTGAGGCCGGATTTATTGCGGAGTGTAACGATCCCAGGTCCTGGGGGGCCTGGGTTAAGGAGAACAATAACACTGGACATTCTCTACCTCCTTTCAATGGTCTCATACCACCCTCTAGTGGTCACCAGCAGATGGTGCAGGCCGGCACATTAAACATGTTGACAAATGTAATTCAGATAATTAATAGTATGATTAATGTGATTTTGTGGTGTGTGTTGTCATTGTTGTCGTTCCCTTCCCTGGTGTGATATTCTCCCCTGTCTGGTGTTGTTGTAATGTTTGCTTATGTGTTTAGTTGGTTAATATTGTGTTAGACTGGCCTGGACAGGTGTTGCCAATGTTAATTAGTCAGGGTATATATGTGTTGTGGCGTCATTTCTTTCTGTTACCTGTTTCCTGCCCACGTCGTTGCTCTCCCTTGGTTTTCTAGTAAGTGTAGTGTTTGATGTTGCCTGTTTGTTTTACGTTTCTCCAGTTTATTGTCCTAGTGCCAGCTCGGCTGCGCCATTTACTTTCTTTTGTTTTGCCTGTTTGTTTTACGTTTCTCCAGTTTATTGTTCTAGTGCCAGCTCGGCTGTGCCATTTACTTTCTTTGTACTCAAATTCTTTTGTTTATCGTACCAGCAAGGCTGTGTCGTTATTGTCTTTTTCGTGTAGTGCTTGGTGAACTTCAAGTAAAGAGTCATTATCTACACGAATCCTGCCGTCTCTGCCTATCATCATCTTTGTCCGCAGTATTGGGTTCTCTCTCCTCTCCACACTACCCCCACTCGTAACAGAATG
>NC_140169.1:115470533-115478033 GCF_963971535.1 Notolepis coatsorum | reverse complement strand
TAGGAGAGAGAGAGCTGTAGGAGAGAGAGAGCTGTAGAGAGAGAGCTGTAGGAGAGAGAGAGCTGTAGGAGAGAGAGAGCTGTAGGAGAGAGAGAGCTGTAGGAGAGAGAGAGCTGTAGGAGAGAGAGCTGTAGGAGAGAGAGAGCTGTAGGAGAGAGAGAGCTGTAGGAGAGAGAGCTGTAGGAGAGAGAGAGCTGTAGGAGAGAGAGAGCTGTAGGAGAGAGAGAGCTGTAGGAGAGAGAGAGAGCTGTAGGAGAGAGAGAGAGCTGTAGGAGAGAGAGAGCTGTAGGAGAGAGAGAGAGCTGTAGAGAGAGAGCTGTAGGAGAGAGAGAGAGCTGTAGGAGAGAGAGCTGTAGGAGAGAGAGCTGTAGGAGAGAGAGAGCTGTAGGAGAGAGAGAGCTGTAGGAGAGAGAGAGCTGTAGGAGAGAGAGAGCTGTAGGAGAGAGAGCTGTAGGAGAGAGAGAGCTGTAGGAGAGAGAGAGCTGTAGGAGAGAGAGAGCTGTAGGAGAGAGAGCTGTAGGAGAGAGAGAGCTGTAGGAGAGAGAGCTGTAGGAGAGAGAGCTGTAGGAGAGAGAGCTGTAGGAGAGAGAGAGCTGTAGGAGAGAGAGCTGTAGGAGAGAGAGAGCTGTAGGAGAGAGAGAGCTGTAGGAGAGAGAGAGCTGTAGGAGAGAGAGCTGTAGAGAGAGAGAGCTGTAGGAGAGAGAGAGCTGTAGGAGAGAGAGCTGTAGAGAGAGAGCTGTAGGAGAGAGAGAGCTGTAGGAGAGCTGTAGGAGAGAGAGAGCTGTAGGAGAGAGAGAGCTGTAGGAGAGAGAGAGCTGTAGGAGAGAGAGCTGTAGGAGAGAGAGAGCTGTAGGAGAGAGAGAGCTGTAGGAGAGAGAGCTGTAGGAGAGAGAGAGCTGTAGGAGAGAGAGAGCTGTAGGAGAGAGAGAGCTGTAGGAGAGAGAGCTGTAGGAGAGAGAGAGCTGTAGGAGAGAGAGAGCTGTAGGAGAGAGAGAGCTGTAGGAGAGAGAGCTGTAGGAGAGAGAGAGCTGTAGGAGAGAGAGCTGTAGGAGAGAGAGCTGTAGGAGAGAGAGAGCTGTAGAGAGAGAGAGAGCTGTAGGAGAGAGAGCTGTAGGAGAGAGAGAGCTGTAGGAGACAGAGCTGTAGGAGAGAGAGAGCTGTAGGAGAGAGAGAGCTGTAGGAGAGAGAGCTGTAGGAGAGAGAGAGCTGTAGGAGAGAGAGCTGTAGGAGAGAGAGAGCTGTAGGAGAGAGAGCTGTAGGAGAGAGAGAGCTGTAGAGAGAGAGCTGTAGGAGAGAGAGAGCTGTAGGAGAGAGAGCTGTAGGAGAGAGAGAGCTGTAGGAGAGAGAGAGCTGTAGAGAGAGAGCTGTAGGAGAGAGAGAGCTGTAGGAGAGAGAGCTGTAGGAGAGAGAGAGCTGTAGGAGAGAGAGAGCTGTAGGAGAGAGAGCTGTAGGAGAGAGAAGTGTAGTGTGTGTGTGTGTGTGTGTGTGTGTGTGTGTGTGTGTGTGTGTGTGTGTGTGTGTGTGTGTGTGTGTGTGTGTGTGTGTGTGTGTGTGTGTGTGTGTGTGTGTGTGTGTGTGTGTGTGTGTTTGCAGCAGTCCCAACATGCAGCTCCGGTACAAACCACCTGCAGTTCCAGAAACAGCTCTATGGTCCAGATGAAGCAAGTCCCTGGGCTGCCATTTGCCACCCACATCAAAAGATCTTCCACTGCATCTCCCCTCTGCCCCACCCACCCACCCTCTCCCACAAATCCACCCGCCATCCATCCATCCATACACCCACCCATCCATCCATCTATCCATCCATCCATCCACCCACCCACCCACCCGTCTATCATTCCATCCATCCATCCATCCACCCACCTCCGACCCATCCCCCGTGCTGAAAGGTGCTGTGCTCAGGGTTCATACGGCCCACACTCGGACATCTGGTGGCCCAGATAAGAAGGAAACCAGGCTAAGCGCAACAGCAGATCTGTGAGACTAAAGGACATAATCCACCTGACATGTGATGATGCTCCGGAAGCGACACAGATAGCGACAGATGACAGCCAGCGGGCTACACAGCAGAGGCGGAGAGCTACATGTAGTGATATATGAGATCTGTCTGGTCTTGGAGAAGGTCTCCAGGGTTCACGTGTAGACTTCATAAAGACATGTGTTCTCATTCTCAATGCCCAAGACTTAGCTTGTTTGTCAAAAAAAAAACAAGGAATGTTGGGGTAGATTTGTGTTTGTCTCTATGCGCCCAAAAGGGGAATTATATCCTGTTTATGAATCACTTGCATACAAATACAGTTTAAACCTGTTAACTGTAACTAGACTATAAACCTCATTTGGGTGTGAGACCAGTGATGTCACATTTTATAGTCAGTGCCCCCATGGTGCATGGTGCTCGTGCACTTGAGTGTGTGTCTTTTCTAGGGCTGTCAGTTTATCGCGTTAATTAGATTAATTAATTACACAGCAAATTATCGCGTTATGAAAATTAACTCAAAATTAATTACAAATAAAAAATAAGATTTTTCTTTTTTTTTTAGCTCATTCATTCCATAAGAACGTAGAATACACATTTACAGACTTTTTTTTTATATGTTCCATTTGCATGTTCTTGGTATCTGATTCTAGGGACATCTATGGATCTCAGGGAATGTATTCCCAGTGTCAGAAATACTGTGTCTGTTACTAGGCTTGAGTAAATTGTTTTTAATCTTTGACTGTGAATAACACTATGCTCAAATTGACCAGACCTGAAATATCTAAGCAAATTAATAGATGGAAGATGATTAAACAGAAGGTTTTGTAGATACAGTACTGAATTCTGCCATCCAGACACATGCAATTTGAAATATGATTATAGAATATAGAATATCAGGCATAAAATGGTTATGCGATTAAAATGTGATTCATTCGATTAATTAATTACAAATCCTGTAATTAATTAGATTAATTTAATCGCCTGACAGCACTAGTCTTTTCACATTCTACTGTCTCACATGTACGCATTGTCTTTACATACAGTGTCCTTTTATTTCAGATTCTGAAAGATTGTCTATTGTCTATATTGTGTATGTGTTGCCTGTCAGGGTGATCTGAGCATCCCTGCTGAAGAGAGAAATGTTGCCAGACAGACGAGCAGACGTGAAGAAAGGAGCCCCACGGAAACACACTGTGACAATGTGGCTTTGTTACCATGACAACTAGCCTCTATCAGGACGGCTGGGAAACACAAGGGTTTTATTCCCTCAATGAGGCAAAAGAGGTTGGTTTAGTTTATCTACCTGCATATCTCCTGTTCTCCCTGCTGCCCAGTCTCTCTTTCTTTTACACGTGAACAGCGTTGGGCAAGTTACTCAAGAAGTGTAATTAGTTATTATTATTATTACTGATTACTCCTTTAAATATATATATTTTTTTATCCACTTTTTCTCCTCTTTTTCTATTTTTCTCCCATCCCAATTTCGCTGTGCCAATTCTCCCCTCCCCTGTCTTGAACGTTGCTCGCATATGCCCCCCACTGGCCGGTTGTAGGGAGGATAGAAGCCTTGCATCACGTGTCCCCTCCGATACACGAGGAGGCAACCTGTCACATCTTTTCACCTGCCAGCGCGGACTCTCATTGGCGAGGTGTAACGTGTGGGAGGCTCACACTACCCCCGCCATTTCCTGTCTCTGCTGTGCAGGCATCCCCCAACCGACCTGTAGGAGTCGCTGTCCACAATGTCCAGATTACCACCCATCGACTTCCCACCCGCTAACTCTGCCAATTGAGTTAGTATGACGGCCGGCCCAAGCCGGAGGCAACGCCGACAGCCGGATTCGAACCCGGTGTCTCTTGCGTTGGTGACGAGCGCAATGTCCGCTGCGCCACCCAGCCGCCCTCCTTTAAAAATTTATTAAAATTACTTTACTGATTACTTTGTATAAGTAATTAGTTATGTTACTAGTTACATTACTCATTACTTTCGTTTACACGTTAACGTTAAGGCTCGCTCCGACCGCCTCCAGCCAAGTCTAGCAGCGCGGCTGCATTCAATTCATCTCCAACGTAGAGGAGCGTATGCAGTACCTTGCGTGTACCTCGTGGCTGCATACGCTCCTCTACGTTGGAGATGAATTGAATGCAGCCGCGCTGCTAGACTTGGCTGGAGGCGGTCGGAGCGAGCCTTCACCTCTCTTCCTCACAGCGCACATGTCATCTACAGAGAGAGACCGTGTATAAATGTAATCTAACGCTATAGGAGGACAAAAAAACACATTGCATTCTGGAACGCAGTAACGCAGCGTTACATGGATTAGGAACTGTAATATAATGACTATTTTGGAAATGTAAAGCCTTACTGGGAGAGTAATACAATTACAGTAACGCGTTACTGCCCAACACTGCACATGACACACACACATGCGCGTGCACGCGCACTCACACTCACGCAGACATGCACACACAAATAGAAGCTTAGGAGGCGAGAGTGAGTGAGGGGGGGGCGAGAGAGTGCGAGAAAGAGGGAGAGGGAGGGTGAGAGAGCGGGAGAGGGGGCTAGGCTGCATTGGGTACATACCTGCTTAGCAATTCTGTGGAGGTAAATTGCTTCTCTGTGCCATGATGTGGAGCTTACTAGGCTAATGTGGAATAGATTGCCTGCTCTAACTTACTGATGCACTGCAGCAGTAGGTCTTCATAGTCAGGGTGACACCAAGTTACACCACACACTACACACACAATGAAAGGATCGCTCTCGTTCAAATGAACAAAGGGAATCCACAGGCAATTTTTTCGATCATCTGACACTCATGCAATCGTAAGCTGTGACTCATAACGTTGGTATTCTCTTTCATGGCTGGAATAACATGGAGCAGAATGATGGACATTAGTACAGGATACATCACAGGACAGAATGCACGCAAGAGCAAATCTTCCGCCATCTTTGAGTCAAACAGCCGCTATGACAATAAAGCGGGGCAGTTAGCATATACAATCCCACTGTTAGCAGGTGAATCTGCAAGGCCCTATGAAGGATCTATGGTGTTAGCTGATAGTCTAGCGTTCCGTTCTGTAATCCTACCGGGCCGGCCGGGCCTCTCCGAGACCAAGGGTCTAATGATGGCAGATGATCTCACTGTCGTGCCCCCCAACCGTGAATACCGGATCATTCAATTATGGAGACGTGCACAATGCATCATTCTCCTCTCTCTCACCAGGCAAACCTCCTCGTCCTCCACTCTCAACTCCTCTGACTCCACCAATCCAGAGGAGAGGAGGGGAGGATGAAGATAATAATAATGATGATAATAATAATAATGATAATAATAATAATCATAATAATAATAATAATAATAATAATAATAATAATAATAATAATAATAATAATAATAATAATAATAATAATAATAATAATAATAATAATAATAATAATAATAATAATAATAATAATAATAATAATAATAATAATAATAATAATAATAATAAACTTTATTTGTATAGCACCTTTCATACAGGAATTGCAGCCCAAAGTGCTTCACAGCAGTAAAACGAGCATAAAATAGAGATAGCTATTTTCTTTATATTTGAGCTGTCCATAGGTAGGGTGTTCCATAGCTTTGGTGCATAATTAGCAATGGCTGCATCCCCGATTTTCTTTTGGCTGTTGCTGAGAACCTTCAATAAACCAGTAGTAGATGATCGTAAATAATGTTCTTGGCAATGTAGCTTGATCCTGTCCAATTTAGGGCTTTGTATATAAGGAGGAGCAGGGTAGCTAACACTGGATTGATGTGCTCTCTCTTGGTTCTAGTTAGCTGCAGAGTTTTGAACGGAGTCTCTCTGTGTTTCTTTTCAGGAGGCCAGTATAGAGTGCATTACAGTAGTCAAGTCGGCTTGAAATAAAGGCATGGATCAGTTTTTCAGCATCCTTTTGATTTATAAATGGTTGTAATTTAGCTATGTTTCTAAGGTGGAAGAATGGTGTTTTTGTCAACTTGTTGATGTGAGTCTATTATAACACCAAGACTTGTAACTTCAGATTTAATCCAAGGAGTAAATTGCTCCATATTGCTTAGCAGCATTTCTCATTTGGTTATAGGGCCGACTAGTAGGATTGCAGTTGTCCTCATTTTATTTGAAGAAACTGTTCATCCATTTATTTATTTCTAAGAGACAGGCAGAAATGGAGTTAATAGCTGTACAATTGAGGGTGGCCCATCACCTTCGTAACTCAGATAAACAGTGACAGTTCGCCTGGGAGAGAACGACGATTCTGATGGCAGCGGACCAACCGAGTGCTCGTTATGGGAAACAGTGACACATTTGTGTCGTGGTGGGTGATGGGAGAGGCTAACTGGCTAGGGAGTAGCAGAGGGAGAGCTGTATTCCCGCTGAGGTGTGTGATATGCCATAGCTGGTGCTGGAAGAAATTAAATTAGCTAGCTGCCGCTTTGCAGGGCCTTGGTCCTGTGACTTCCCCCGCTCACTGACAGGCAGACAGACACATTATGCTAGTGTGTGTGTGTGTGTGTGTGTGTGTGTGTGTGTGTGTGTGTGTGTGTGTGTGTGTGTGTGTGTGTGTGTGTGTGTGTGTGTGTGTGTGTGTGTGTGTGTGTGTGTGTGTGTGTGTGTGTGTGTGTGTGTGTGTGTGTGTGTGTGTGTGTGTGTGTGTGTGTGTGTGTGTGTGTGTATGTGTGTATGAGACTCACAGACACACACAAACACTTGTCTCGTTCCAGTGTAAATATGTCAGCCATGGCGGGTCTCCCTAAAGGAGCAGTCGCAGCCCCTCCTCTCTCTCGTTCTCTCCATTTTTGGACATTTTCAGAGGAACATCATGGGCGAGCAGGGCTTCTTTGAACAAAAACAAAAAAAAGATAAAAATGTCGGCTCTGAAAACAGCACTGTGTTTCTTCAGTTTATCTCCAGTATTATCAGGACTTTGCGGTGATCCGCGGAGGGGAGAGGAATTTTCTGTGGCTCAGCATTCCGGGTCTTACCTGAGGCTTGGATAACCTGGAATTGTACACAGACGACAGTATCCTTTATTTATAAGGCACGCTTTAGAAAAAGCAAACGCCTAAGTGCTGTGGAAGTTGAATCAAACAAAACAAAAACACGCCGTATTCAAAACTACTCGTACAAAGTTGTCAGAGGGTAGTTTCGCTAGTCTATAAACAAAAAACAGGATCACCATCATTTTACCAAATTCCACAAAATTCCTATTTCACGTTTAATGATATTAAACAGAATATACAACCTACATAATACATTTCAATTAGAGATGGGAGACTATTGAATGCAAATTTATCAAGTTTTTTTAAACAGAATAAACTAGCCAGCTAGTCTAATGTTTTCAGGCCTTATCTATACCTGGCCTGGGCCTTATTTCCATCGCTCTCCTCTTCTGCTAGTAGGAGACTGTTCAAAGTGGATGGACAAGCATAAGAACAGAGTCTGGTCTTTTGTAGTTTCGGCCTTGCTTGGGGGCCTATTGAGGAGTGTATATTTGACGACCG